>NC_141255.1:10988165-11063165 GCF_054856555.1 Leptonotus elevatus
TCAAGCTTGGATAAATGTGCTTTATGTTTTGGACCTTTCGCTGCACTAGAATTGACTGGCATGATGGGTATTTTATCTTCTGTGTTATTTGTATCTGCAATGGATCTTTGTTTCACGCAACCAGAATTAATAGTGCAGGCATTTTCATTGAATGAATATAATTTAGTCAAGAGGATAAATTATGACCCATGTTTATACCTTTATCTTTAGTTGCAAGCAGCTAAATGTTGAGCAATTGTCTCAATCTTAACGACTGTCTGACTCGGTAAAATAGAAAAGTCTACTGTAACTGAAGGACTGTATCACACAATATCTGTTTTAGGGGCAATGCCATAGATTAAGCATATTAACTATCCCTCTTGTTAAATGCTTCATCTCATCTTTCGAATAAATGTGACTAGATTTATAATAATCTTTAGTATGTGCACAAACTTTAGGTTCTAAATGCTTTTCTAGTTTGCTCCAGCATCTGGCACATATCCCGTTTAAAAAAAATGCAAAACTGCTTGATGATGAAGACCTTTGGTAAATTAACTTTAGCACATTAGCCCATCAATGGCGAGAGCTACTTCTGCCGCGAGCGCTCGACACTTTTCTCAAGCTTCTACTTCGAGTGTAACATCACTAAGTAACAGCGAAGTAAAGCTAGTAAATATTTATGACCACCCGCCAAAATGAATTTTAACCCGCATCTGGCAGGTTAATCTTAGAGCCACTGTATATATGCATAAGTATGTGTGCATCTACTGTATATATGGATATCATTGCTGTCCTGTGAAAAACACGTTTCCATTTTTAGGTCGCGGGCTGCTCTCCGGTAGCTCCTATGGTGGAAGTGTTTTTCACAGAACAGCGACAATATGTGTATGTATGTATGTATGTAATAATTGTTTTCGTTTAAAAAATTAGGTTGCTGATGTATCCAGTTCAAGTGAGGATTCGTTAGCAGAGGAATATGTTCCAGATTCTCACAGTACTTCGGACACTTCCTACATTGAACCTGTTTCAGAAATTCAGAAATCCGAAGGTATTTCAGGAATGAGCTATGAGAAAACTGCTCATCCTTTAAGATGAGAGGTAGTCATGTTTTAAAGAATAAAATGTTCAATGTTCACTGACTCTTTTGCATCTGGTTTCATGTCGAGCTTATCCATTACAAAGCTGTGTTTGACCTAGATAACCTGTTCACATAAGAAGCAGTTTTATTAACATACCAGTTTCAGTCTGTCCTAAAATTGTAAGTTGTAACATGAGCACCATGTTAAAACTTACAATTTTAGGACAGATCAGGTATGACTTTGCATTTCACAGTATTGTTATGTACAACAATGTGTCCTTATATCAGGTAAGTCATTACACATCAATGCCATTTTAGTTTGTGTAAAGTCAGAATGCCAGAACTTTCAAATCACTTCAGTGACATGGTTGCTGTGTGTTGTGTAAACTTTGTCCTTGTAATGTGAGTTGGTCCTCATAATTACCATTTTTGCAATGGGCGTGGCTTATTTAGGTCATTATCTATGTCCTCACAATTACGGATTTTTTCAGGTTTTTCTTTTTTTCGTGTGTTGAGTTTTTTCAAGTTTTGAAGTGAAATTTTCCTGGACAACCCCAAAAAAAAATTATGGGTGCAAGTCCCATCTCTCTGGCATTAGCAGAAAGGGGTGTCCCTGTAATACACAATTAAACCGGTTTGGAAAAAATGTCCTCATAATACACAGAGGCAAGTATGTGTGTGTGTGTGTGTGTGTGTGTGTGTGTGTGTGTGTGTGTGTGTGTGTGTGTGTGTGTGTGTGGGTGTGTGTGTGTGTGTGTGTGTGTGTGTGTGTGTGTGTGTGTGTGAGGTAGGTTTTCCGAGCTCGATACATGCTGCTGACAGACCTCGGAAAATGATTTTGGGAGAGATGAATGTTGTTGAAATGTTAAATGTAGACATTGGGTGGTCGACATGCCATTCGTTGTATTCCTGATCTCAGTCAGCATGCATAATTCCACTAAATCAAAGCTTGCATTTCACTTCAAGTACCGTTCCCATTTGTACTTGATGGTCGACGTCAGTCGTTATACATGACCTCAGTCGGCATGCATTATTCGGCTAAATTGAGGCTTGTATTTTGGTTTAAGTACAATTTTCCTGCATGTACTGATTTTATTGTCATTGGTTGAATTTTCAGTCTTTGTTAATGTAGTTATTGGATGGTCTACATGCCAGTCATTATCTCAGTTGGCATGCATTTTCCTGCTTAATTGTGGTTTGCGTTTCTACTGAAGTCCCACCCTCCCGCACACGCTCGCTCGCTGTGCCATCATTGGTTGACTTTTCAGATTCGTTGTGTCAATAATTATGCTCATTACCTCAGCCAGCATGCATGTTTAAACAAACGTGGTCCTGCTTCTATTTTATTAAATACTGTATCGACTAAAATGCAACCATTAAAGCTCAATGCCATTTCAAGTGTGCAATTCATTGCGCCTAACTGCTTTTGATGGGATTTTAAACAACTGTGACACCTCAGCCATCTGCAGCCTTCCTTTGTAGTAGCTCCGGTTCAATTAGATCCTCCACCTACACTGCCATCATCCCACCTTGGTCTGCCGTCATTCGGCGTGCTGTAATTATGAGCTCGGTGCAAATTAGGAGGTAGACGGAGATGAGAGAGATACGACCGAAACGGAGGGCTTGATGATTATGAGAGGAGATGAGCTGTTAAACGCAATGTGATGGAGGCCTGATGCAGGTTTATTTCAGGCTGTGCTTTTTCTTGAATGAGGCCAATGAATCACATATGGTTCTCCCATGTTCACTATACTGCCTGCACATTTCCAATTTCCACAAATACTTGTTCTTATAGTGCTGTCTTCTAGGTGGACTGTTTTTGTTCTCAGCCAAAAATGTTTTCTTTTTCTGTTTTATATGTAATCCAGAGCAAACTGTCCCATAATTCTCATGATACTGTTTTCTAGGTGGCTTGTTGTTCTCAGTCCAAAGTAGTCGGGGTTTTTTTCTTTTTATTTTCTTATTGTTCCAGTACATACGATTTTTACAGTATATGTAATGCTGAGCAGTGTTCTCTGGTAAAACTGTCTCATAATTCATAGGTGCATTATTGTTAGTTCAAAATACCCTTGTTTTATAATACTGATAATGCTGTTTTTTAGGTGAACTATTGTTATTCTCATCCAAACTGTTTTAGTGTTTCCTTTGTAAACATGTTGCCAAATTGTTATAATTCTGTTATTTGTATGAACTGTTATTCTCAGGATAGCTGTTTCTATATTGTTCTAGTATAAAGATTTATATGTAATGCAGAGCAGTGTTCCCTTTCGTAACCTGTCCCATAATTCTTATAATACTGTTTATTAGGTGCACTTATGTTGCTCTCAACGCAGATGTTATTTTTTATTTTTTTGCTTTAATATATATTGATTTTATAGGTCATGCAGAGCAGTGATTCCTTTGTAAAGTTTTCTCATAATTCTTTTTGTGCTATTTTTAGGTGATCTCTTGTTGTTCTCAGCCCAGAATAGTTGTTTATTTGTTTTAATACATACAGATTTGAGAGGTAATGCAGAACAGTGTTTTGGTTGTAAACTTGTCACATAATTCTTCCAACACTGCTCCAGTGAGTTGACGGACATGTGTGTTGAGTATTTTGCATTTGTGTGGCTTTATAATATGGGCCATTCATTGTGCTGTACTGCCTCGTTCTTGTCAGCGAGCGTGCACAAAAAACACCTCTCAGACAAAACAAACACAAACACAGCCCTCCACTGAGTGTTTTTTCCCCCCAACCGTAAGCAGATATTTGGAGACACTGTTACTAAATATTGTGCATGGCTTTAAAATGGACTCCCATTCCGCGATCATTGATTTGCCTTCAGAACATCTGTCACCCAATCACTGAAGGTTACCATGGCAACAGAAACAGGGCCACAAGCTGGGTGCTTATCTTGTGTCTCACAATTAGTACCCTCGGTTTACACCACGGCCATGTAAATGCGTGCTCAAGAAAGTTCAGTGGCATCTCGGCGTTCCGCTTTGGGGGTCCCCCACCCCACACCGGACAGAATTCCTGCATTGTCCCACAGTCCCTAGCCATTAAAAAGACCTTTCTTGTGATGGGGAGCCAGCTGGAGCCACACAGCCATACCCCTTCATCTGCTCTCCTTCCTCTCAGAGTCTTTGGACAGGGAGAATAAGGATCTGATTGATGCGGGCTCTTCTCGGAGGCCCACAGAGCTCTCTTGACTTGATAAGCCTTTGATTAAACGGGGCTCGAGGAAGACGTGCAGCCCAAAAGAGCCAGAATGAGAGAGAGATGCCTGCTAGAGAATGGAAATGTCCACTGATGTAAAATCAAATATGTTTTTCATCCAGCAGGAAAACCTCTGCAGTGGGTTTTCGACCTGCCATATTATGTATGCTTGTATCAGGGAGAGTTTCATCAGCAAGCCTCCCACATGACCCCAATTAAGGCAGTGCTATAACCTGTTGCATGTAAGCAGCTTTTTCTGATGGCCTTGACTACAATAAGGTCCGAACACATAGGGTACATGTATACAGTATCCCTCAAGTACACTTTGAACGGGAATTAATAAGCTCCGGCTTCATCCCGTCAGCCCTTTTTCGTTTCGGGTATGATTGTCCGAAAGGAAAATGGAACAAATAAAAAAAAAACAACAACACTAATTTACACTAATGTGCAGGAGCCGTGTTTATAGGGGAAGTCCACTCATTTTTTTCTTTTTGACAATAATATGTTCTATGCAGCCCCACTTGTCTAAACATGGTATTCTGGTTAATATTGTTTTAGTGGATTATGAGTTAAACAGCAAAAGCCGTTTTTATCCATCTGGGACGGCTGAAGATGACATCTTCAGTCGACAGCAAGTGGCAAAATGGCCGCCCCAGATGCATAAAAACGGCTGCATTTTACTGCTTAACTCATATCCCAAAAATGTAATATTAATCAGAATGTAATGTTGATGTTAAGACTGGTGAGGTCACATATACAATATTATTGTCAAGAAATGTTTAAGGTTGACTTCCACTTTAATAACTTGGGGGTTAATGCCTTAAGAAAAACTAAAACTAACTGACACTACATTTTATGTTTACAAATTAACTAAAACTAACTATAATTATCGCAAAAATGTCCTTTGTTTTAGCCTTTGGTAATTAATTTAATGCAGGAGCCTTTGGGGATGATTTTAAATGTGATTTTAAGTAGATTTATTTTGACGTTGGAAAGTGTGTCACACAGAAGTGATGTCATCTAGCAGCAGCCAATAGAAAAGCACCTTCATGTTTTTTTTTTAATATTGTGCACAAGTAATACACTTTTAAAAAAAACTAAAACTAAGCATTTATTAAAGAACTAAAACTAATAAAAACTAACAGAACAACCCTGAAAACCAATTCAAACTAACTAAATTTTAAAAACTTAACACAAAACAAAATAAAAACTACAATGAAAATTCCAAAACTATAATAACCCTGGTTCGAAATGGACCCTGTACACTTGACTGTGGAAGTGGAACCCACAAGAGTCCCCAGCTAATAAAGAAAACTGCATAATCCTTAGGTATACGCATCTCTCCAATAAAAGACCACTCGATATATCTCTCAATGGGGTGTGACATAATTCAAGACTGGTTTATTTTAAAGTGGAACGGTTCAATTCAGTTGGATTCAGCAGGATTATTCAATATGCAATGGCTCAGCTTGAGAGTGTATGAGTTTACTTATATGTACGGTAACTCGATACAGGGTGTGCGATAGTTAAAGTGGAACAATTCAATTAGAGCTCCAAACAGACTTTAACCGAGATATGAACTTTTTTTCTTCTTTTTTTTTGCACGTACAAAGTTTTCTGGATTTGGACGAACGACGCGTTTCAGTATGAAAGCCACGCTAGCCTTTGTACATGAGGCTCCGTAGTAAGGTTATACTCCCCTCTGACCTTGAACATGACTGATGAGGTGCTCCATTCATTCATTATCTCATCATTTATCCCCCACAGGGTCATATGGAGCAGACTACAATCCCAGGTGACATTCACCGGACGGGTCGCAAGTCAATCAAGTGCGCAAGTAAGCACCCTTGGGAAACAGCTGCGAGTCGTAGGAAAAGGTTGCCACTTGAGTCGCATGCTAAGTCCTGCTTAATGGATGGATGAGAGCCTTAATGAAAAAGAGGGTCTTGGAGCCAATCACTAGTCGATAACACTATAGTCGCCATGGAAACGGCATGCTTCCAAGCAGAGTGAGCCACAGTGAACTCAATGAGGGCCACTGGCTTCGTGATGCATGTCACGCCACCCACAACATACATCACATCACTGGAGAAAAATCACTGTGGAAACATCACAGTAGGAATCACTCAGCCGCCTGTCAGCGCCTTTAATATACTGTCAGGCAAGGGAATGCATATCACTATAAATAACGCAGAGAAAATTAATACACAGTGATCCCGCGCTAAACAACCGTTTATATTTGGCGCCCTTGTTAAATGAGTTTAGTACCACATTGTGCCGGGGGCGTCCATTCGTTGCGAAATTTTGAGATTCATAATTGGTGTGCGTGGAAAATGAACAGTACGTAAAGGTTAAAACATGATATTCAAAACAATCTTTTGACTTTACTTTCCAACCATTCTCAAGGGAGAAACCACAAAGAATCATTAGCATCAATCTGTGTCTCATCTCAAAAGCACTTTGTTCAAGAGAGAGAACATCATTCAATATTAACGACGGATAAATCATTCTTTCTGCGGCTCGACGCCGTGCAACGAATGGAAAACAAGTGCGCTTGTGCTCAGTTTTCTATAGACCGGCAATGTATTATCTCATCAGATGTTGATGTAGATTGTATTGCTAATTGAATCACGTGTCTACCTCATAACATGCTGATTGTATGTATACAGTAGTATTTCTGTAACTCTTAGTTTCCCCACATTCATTAGAAAATATTAGCATTCAATGAAAAAAACAAACTATTATACAACAAAATTGGATATGATGCACTTTGAGTTCAAAGGCCTCTGAAAGGAATTCACTCCAGTCAGCACTCCAAGAATTTCTAACTGAAACTGCTCTGTATTACATATAAATTGTATTATTATATAGTGGTGAAAACAAGCATTCCTGTTTGACCCTGAAAAATAAGAGCACACCTGTCTGATACAAGTTAAACATCTGCTTTGATTATGAATAATTGTGTGACAGTGTTGTTATAATGAGCATTTTCCCATTACAATCAATACTCGCGCTGTAAGAAATTGCAAACAGAAGCGGTGACTAGTGTCATTATCAGATTCTATTGATGACTCTGTGATTTTATGAACGTCACTCACAAGGTGGCTGTTGGGAGTATTTTCAAAAAGAAAAGGACTCCAGTCATAATGTACGTACTCTACAATGCTGAATGGCGTGCTCTTACTAATACTGTTGGCGTTTCATTCATGTGAGGGCAGCAGAAGCAGTCAGCAGGCGGCCCGACCCGGCGTGTCACCGGCGCACAGCGGGGCCGCTAATGAGCGCGGGGGTGTTACCGCTTGCACCTGAATTATTTAAGCACTTCTAGCCAGACGAGAGAACTCCTGGTGGCAAATCGTCTCCCCGTGTAAATATCCTCAAACTCGTCCGACGTCAAACGCATGTACGTCTACATTTGAATTCATGTTTGAAATGTACTCGCGAGAGAGCAGATTACAGTAATCCTATCCATTGCTCTTTCTGCATGAATACCTGATCAAGGACCTGAGAGGCCCTAGGTTTTTTATTTTTTTTGTCAATGTGTGACAAACCATCCTCAACAAAGCCTTACACATTTGCTTGTCTTACCAAACCACATATTATATATTACTTGCACAATATGGACGTTCATAAAAGTCATTCTTTGCCATTGACGGCTATAGATGTCAAAGGTAGATTTCTATTGGGCTGGCAGTGAATGAGTTGTTAATAAAAGGCCACTGAAAATATTTCGTCAAAATTCACAAAGGATAAAGAATTGCAGCCGACGTAATGTCCACTTGTCCCACTTGTCGTTGCCATAACAACAGGGATGGTGTATTTTCTAGCATTTTTCCAACCACTCAAGCAATATTATCTCATTTAAATAAATTGTTCATAAGAATGTTTAATAAGAACACTACTAGTATGTGGGTCTAGTAGTTGCATCGCCGTAGTTTACTCAAAAGTTGTAATTATGTACAAGTGGACCAAAAGTGGCACTAATAGTGGATAAAATGTCCTAACCACTATTCCACAGTGCGCACAAAATCTGGGAAGAATAACAAAAATGAAACAAAGCAATTCCAAGAGGGCCTCAATCATTCCTGCTTCTCTCCCAATTGTGTGTGACTTTCATCTGACGGGTGGCTCACACGTTAGTCTCACAAATATTTTTGTTTCATTTTAAAGGGCTGAGTAATTCCCTGGATATACAACAGGAGTCTGAACGCACGTCTTGCTTTCTCTTTTGAAGCGGCAGCTTTCCAGTAGAAGCGTGCGTGCGCGATGGAATTGAGACAAGCAACAGTTTGTGTGTGCCGCTCACACGTTGTCACTCTGTCTTAAATGTAGCAGCTCGCTTTAATGGCCTCAATTCATCATTGTTTGGGATCAGCCCATGTTGGGTCGCTGACGGGAAGAACGCGGCGGTCATCCGCTTTGAAAATATGTTGGCTAACCCCGAGCCATCCATTCCAGCACACGCCATTACGCTCTTAATGCGACCTGCAAAAACTCTAGCAAAAGGCAAGGTTTTAGTGTTTGATGTTGACCCATTAGCGTCCGCCTCTCTCCGCCGCCTCCATAAATCTACATAACGACGCTTGTGGAAGGTTCGGGAGTAGACGCCGCAGACGCGCAAAGACAAATGGATGTTGTCGATCCGGTCCGGAGACGAACAGATGAGGCGTCGAGACATATGGATGGGCGATCCATTCGGTAACATGGTTAAAAAATGAGGCGAATCGGAATTGATTGGCGCGGTTGGGTTATGATTCATACCTGACAGATAACAGATGGAATATTTAGTATTATTAAATGTGACAATATTACCCAAATAGGGCGTGACTCATTAGTGGGAGTCGAGATTGAAATTTAATACAAGTGGTAGAGGCTATGGAGGTAACTCCGATTTATGTTTACTTTTGCTTTGGCTTACGTACATACTGTTTGGGTCAAAATTTGACATTTGACAACAATACAACATGTTCTCAATATTAGAGACTTTTCTTCAGACCGTTACTAGTACGAGTACTCAACTCTTGATTAGTCATGACACCGATACCAAGTAACGATACCTTCAACTAGTACTTTTGATGCATTAAATTTCCTAAAACAATGACAGATAATTTTAAAGAAAGTATATATCAATATACCATTTTCCTTTAAAAATAAAAAAAAGAAAAGAAAGAAAAGAAGCATAAAACTAATGACGAATTTATATTCTTCTAATTTCCAGTTCCTGATATGAAATGGTCACAAGAGGTATCACCCTTGGTTGCGAGTACTGGCACTTTGAAATAAGGTAGAGTATCGGCCTGATACCGATAGCTGGTATCAGTACTCGCCCATCCATACTAAATATCATTATTTCGCTAGTGTTATTCCAATACTGTTTTTTGACCCCCGATACCCAGTTTTGCAGTATCGGCCGATGCTGATACCTAGTTTTTTTCCCCCCCCAACATGAAAAAGCTGCCCTGCCATTGGTTCAGAGCATTCAAGGGCCAATAGGATATCTTGGCTCAGCATGAAGTGAGCACAAGCAAGACACAAGATGCTGCATCCTACTAGTACTTTTTGATGCATTAAATTTACCGCAGATAATTTTAAAGAAAGATCTACAGTATATATACCATTATACAGTTTTCCTTAAAAATGCATAAGACTAATGGCAATTTACTATTCTCCTAATTTCAAGTTCCTGATCGTAAAACAACCACAAGAGGTATTAGCCGTGGTTGTAAGGAGTGACACTTTGAAATAAGGCAGAGTATCGGCCTGATACCGAGAGCTGGTATGGGTCCCTGCCCATCCATACTAAATTTCATGATTTCACCCCGAAATTTGATTACGTTTTCTAAAATGGGGGCCCAAAAATGATCGGGAAACTCCCAAAATTACTTAAATAAATACATTAAATGAATTACATTAATTAAAAGTGTAAATTAGAATTAACAGGTTTATGATAGTCAACAATTTATCCTACTACTTCTAGTTCCAAGATATTGTCGATAGCAGCTACATGATCACTACACGTAAACATTGCATGGTTAAATAATGTTCAGGCCTGTTGACCCTTCCTACTAAAGTTATTGTCACGCATCATCACATCATTTTTCCGAAGCTGATGTTGCTGCGCGGTTCACACTGGTGTATGGAGGCATTCATGTGATCTCTGCATTTACACTCTGACTGGCCATTACTGCAGATGGCGGGCCGGGAAGGCCAGCCAGGCGAGCTTGCATAAAGGCACAGCTGCAGCGCAATTCAGACTCTGCTCGCTCTTTTCACGCTTGGATTTATTCCAGCAACATCTATCAGAAAAACCACAGCGCTGCTTCCTGTCCTCTTAACAACACACAGGCTGCCTTTGTAGCATTAGCAACTGCAGGGAGATTTCGACATTTGTTTTGGCTCGGGCTACAGAAAAAAAAATTCCATCATCTTTACCAACAGGAATCATAAATGAATAATCAATGTGACTCATCGTGATTCACTAGCTTTCTTTCAAACGCAGACTGCACTTGATTCAGTGCATTCAGTATAGCACAGACCTCTGCCAATGCCTTCATTTGGATCAGAACCGAAAGGCTGACATTGAAATACAAGCATCTCTCATTATGAAATTAAAGAAAAGATTGGATAACAAAGATCAATATTGCAAAGGTGTCAAACTAAACTAAAATAATACCACTTTGTTTCTTTAAAACAATTACATAGCTTTGCCACAATGAAGTCATGTTAGCTTAATGCTAGCAAACAATGCAAAACACCATAGACGGGCATACTAATAGCATCAGTGCTGCAGCGTCATAAACCTCTAAGCAAACATGTAGATAGACAATATAACAATATTTATACTTTTATATTTATACTAATTAATATACTTGGCAAAAAAATTATAAAATACTAAGTCAAATGCGAAACACTGTTTTGTGTGTCTTTGCGCCTTTAATATACTGCCCCCAGGTGGCAAAAATGTGTATACCAGAGGGAGCAGCACAATTTCCACTGAATTGCAAGAACAAATGTGGTGAAAATTGTTTAATTCTTCATGTTCAAGTTAAAGATTATGTCATTGCTGTATCTTTTTATAAAGTGCAATAGTAAATAACACCCATGCATGAACTTTTAAAAATAAAATAAAATAATATGACATAATTTCATGGCAATTTTGTCTGGACCCGGGGTAGAGCTTGTGGACCCTCTGTGGACCCCCAGACCCCAGTTTGAGAACCACAGCTGGGATAATTTGGCAGTGGCATGTCACTGATTTAAATCGTGAAAAAAAAAAATGTGTCCTTGGGGGAAGTAAGTAGCATTCAAGTCATGTATGTCTTAATGGTGGACTTATCTGCTCCAGAAAATGTCAATTCAGGCCCATTAGGAAAAGCACTGTCCTTTTGCGCGCTTTTGTATAGTGATGCTGAGTGGTGGAGCTGGCAGGCACCCTGACGTGATTATGTCATTATTTGCAGTTGAAAGGTCGGCCGAGCACCATTTAAACTACAACTTGGGCTGTGGAGGACAGCTGGGGGGGGGGGGGGTAGCATGCCGACAAACATGCTGTCAAACAGCAAGACAATAAGTCTGTCATTTGGGTGAATAAAGTCGTGATTCACAAAGTAGATGTTCATCTATCTATATGCCAGCAATGTTTAGTGACATGCAAAAAAAATTACAATAAATGCTCTTCCGCTAGTTTCTTGTATGTGCAATATTTTGTGTGGCTGCATGGGTTGGCATTTCTGGGGTGACAGACTCAAGGCGCCACTGTGCAATTTGTGTTTTTTAATTTTATTTTAATCATCATTATACTTTGCTGTTGTTGAATTCTTAATTTTAATTTAATCTACGGGTCCTGTGGGTTTCATGGTTGTGTGTTTGTGTGTGGTGGGTGATGGTGGGTCGCCATTCAAGCTAGGACTGCCAATGTTTCGCTCAATAAAGGTTGAGAAACACTCAAATAAACAATCAGGCACACGAGCAGGCTAATTGATTCGCCCCTTGATGAATGTCACCACGTCCCCGAAGGGCCACAGCATTTCTGCAACTTTGGAAGGTCTTGATTGGATTCCTACCTTTCCGGATGAGGTCTTCGATTCCCTGGTCGAACCCCAGCCGGTGGCATTTCCTCCACAGCCCCATGTTGGTGGAGTTGTACTGCCTGTTGCACTCGTCCGCGGCGCTCATGGCGAACAGTTGCCGCCGGTTGCGGGCCAGGAGCAGCTTCTCCTCCCAGCGGGTCGCGGCGCTCCGACCGGCCCGCAGCGGCAAGCTGTTGTTGGGGATGTAGATGAAGCCCGGGTCCTTGCGGCGGCTCGAGAAGCTCTGGCAGCGCTCCTTGTAGCGTCTGGCGTCGGTCTCGTACCAGTGGTCGGAGCACATCGCCACGGCCAGCATGCCCAGGGCGCATAGAGACAGAGCGAGCCCGGCGTAGAGCAGCAACTTCCCGGCAGCCATGCTCGCCTCACAGCCGCATCAGCACCACGACGGACGGACAGCTCCTCTGCGGATTCCACCCTCGTCTCGCTTGGCTCCGGCTCACATCACCCCTGGAGATCGGAATCCACGATTTTTTCCCCCCCTCCTGAATGGGGGTTTGCAGCCAAACAAAATTAATAATCCCTTAAATCCGGCGTTTTCTCCAACCCTCCTCTTGCGCCCTTCTTCTCCTGCAGCACGAAGAGGATGCTTATCTCATCTGAGCAGCAGCAGATCTGCAGCGTGCATCTGCCTCAGCAACATAACATGCACACAATTTTAGAACGTCATTAACAATCATTAAGGACAAAGGGTGCAGAAGAATGCAAATGCACAGACCTGATGTGGCCGAGTGACGGCAGGGGGCGGGGGGAGATGGCTGGGGAGAATGTGGAGGGATCGGCCCGTTGAGTCAGCAAAGCAACACCCCCACCCCCCACCCCACCCCCCGGAGCACGTCTGATGACGGGATGACGGCAGATGCTACAGAGCGGACCCGTACGTCCGCCCGGCCGACCAATCAACGCCCATCTGTCTGCACAAGCGTGTTGGCTAACTGCACAGGGCTCGGACCGAACCATTTTAAAATACTACATGCCCTGGAACGCAAATGGCTACCTATATACTGTTTGTTTAGCACGCACAAAAAAATAAAAAATAAATACGCAGAATAAGTGACGGTATATAAAATTATACAGAGCTTTCCAGAATTATATAGAGCTTCTCATTAAGCATGAATGAAAATGATTCATCAAAATGTGAAAGAGAGCAGGAAAATAAGGTTGCTGTTGTTTTTTTTCTCTTCTTTTTTTTACACCCCTCATGTGCTATACAAGCAAATAAATCAGCATCTGCGTGCATGTATGCATGTAGGCTCTCTAATTCTATTGCTTAGAGTCGTGTTTTTCCGAACCATCAGCCCCTTTGCCATGGTTGCTCTTCATGCACATGTAATATGTTCTGGCTCAGTTTTTGAAAGCATTCTTAGGCAGTTTTACTTTTTATTTTATTCTTTACTTTTTACTTCTTCTTCTTTTTTTACCCTTTTAGAGTTTAGACTTTCGCGAATCATGACTCTTCATTCAAAGACCAAGGGGGTGCACATTTCTGCAGAAACCTGTGGAAATGTGGTGGAAACACAGACAGTTCTGGGGACTATTTCAAGCTCCCTGGAGTTCATTTCAGTGTCATAGTAATAAAAGCTTTAGGCTTACAACAAGAATTTAGCAATTATTCTAAGTAGGCTATGCTGATTAGTAATTTGGGAAGGATTTGAATCTATGGACTCTCTAAAACAGTCATGTCATTATTGGAAGGATTTATGAAAGATACTCTCAAGGAGGGTGTGGGAGGGGTTTTTTTCACTGCTCCTCTAATACTAAAGTAATGGGCAGATAAATAAATACAGTCAAGGACATGAATTGTATAAATGTATTTCATGAATCTTCATCAATCTTTTATTTGGCCACTTGTCATTTTAATTTTTTATATATTATATTTATTTTTTGGTAACATATATGTCACTTAATGTTCTGCTGCACTTTGGTGACCAAAAACAATGCATTAAATCTGAAACAAAACTCGGTGGCACTGCGAACGCCTATTCCCTTATAAGAAAATTTCATGCCCACTAAATTATGATGGTGTTAAGTATTTTATATTAACAGTGGCTTTTCACCTCCACGTTCCAGGCTACACTTTCGCTGTCTGTCCTATAGCGCCCTCAATCGTTGAAAAGAGAAACACATTTTCAGTTTTGATTTTGAGTCGACAAAATGTTCACACTTAAAAAACGATAAATACGACCACTTTATGGCTATCAAGAATAATTTTACACACTTAAATAAAAACAATAAATATTGTTTAGTACTCCGTCCTTATTAACACGTAATGGGAAGTTTATCGAATCTAGCGTTTGACACAAAAATACAATAAAATGTTATTTCCTTTCTTAGTTTTGTATTTTCAATTATGACGTATGTTTAATTCCGTGTCATCTCAAATAAGTACATTTAAATAAAAAAAAGATTAGAGGAAAAAATTGCGAAAAGACGAGTTTGTCATAAATCCGGAAGTCAAAGCAACTATCCAATCATTACTCAGAACCAGACGGAACACGGAAGTATCGCTAGTCCGGTGAAGGTTAGGCGCAAGACCAATAGACGTTTGGACTGCTTACTGTATAAAATGAAATTTGCAGATTATTTATGATGCTTTCTTTGCGGCTACAAGTCTAACTAACCGTGATTTTTTTTTCTTTACAGCGCCTTGCGATAAAGGTAAGAATGACAACGTGCATGCCCACTTCGCCAATGTTTTCATCCAGCACGTAGAAGTGTGGCTTTATTAGGTCACATTGTGATGATACTATCAGTACAACCAAATAGATTGTCTAGTAATTGAATACATTGTGTCATATTTGCTATGTTTTGGTTGATATTTTAAGACGCCATTTATAACATTTCCCTTTCCTCCTACTTACTCAATAGTTATGGCCGGCGTGTCCAACTATGCAATGCGCATGGCCAGACTGAGCGCTCAAATCTTCGGCGATGTTGTACGTACGACGGACTCCAAATCGATGAAGGTGGTCCGCCTTTTCCAGGAGACTCCCATGGCCAAGAGGAAGGAGGTGTACGACTGGTACCCGCAGCACAAGATCTACTATGCCATGACCCAGAAGCTCAGGTTCATGGGATTGTTCAGGTAATTTTGATACGGAACGGTAATCTCCCGCTTATCTACACCTCTTCACTGTGTTTGTGCCACTCTTTGATGACACTTTATGGTGCCAAAGCAACTGTGAGACAGTTTTGCGGATTAAAGTATAGCCTGGGCTATTTGTTGAATTAGCAGAGTCTTGGCACATTTTTTTTTTCAAAATGAAAACCTATGTAAGCCATTTACTTTAAATGTTAATGTAAGATGAGTCTGTACGTCTTGTTTATCTATAACTCAGTGAATTAGTTTGAAAGTGTTTTACTATTTGTTTGCAGGGACGAGCACGAGGATTTCAAGGAGGAAATGCGTCGCCTGAGGAAGCTGAGAGGGAAAGGCACACCAAAGAAAGGAGAAGGGAAAAGAGCCAGCAAGAAGTGAGCCACGACATTCCTGCCTTGTAACTTCGAAACTGGGATTGTTGAGAGACTTTAATGATTCATCCATCGTCCGATACGTTGTTTGTATTATTTAAAACGTGTAGGCGGTTGGGACGCCGGTCACGTGACCGTCAAAGAATTCCTGATTATATTTGTATTTTGTGTCTCATACTCATTGCATTGCATTGCATTGGTGTTTCACATATGTAGAGATTTGTGTTGACTGCAGATGGAATGTTGCTCAGTGTTCGAAGTATTGAAAGGGGGAAAAAATAAAGTACTACAACATCCAATCGTTTCTTTTAGCACTTGTCCTCTTTAGGGTTGCCAAACTGTTTGTGTGCTGGAGCCTATCCCAGCTGACTTTGAGTGAAACACCCCGGACTGGTTGCCAGCCAGTTGCATGGCACATATAAGCAAACCTGCATCTTCCTGTATTGTGTGTGTGATTTGAGTGTGTTTTGTCCTGTGTGTGTCGTGCACGTTTTTATTAATGTGCTTATTTGTAACGTGCGTGTTTCATTTGTTTTGTATATGGATGTTTTGAGCACGTATATTTCGCGCGCCTGTGTTTTTATGTTTACAGTTGTGTTGTATGCATTTTTGTTGTTTTTGCATATTTTTTATGTGCACGTGTTGTGTGTGTGTCTGTGAATGTGTTGTATATATATTTTTTATTAGTATTTTATTTAACCGTTATTTATCCAGGCAAAGCAGATTAAGAAAATTATTGTGCGCGCATGCGCGTGTCTGAAGGTTTGCAGCCTGCTCAAATCTGGCCTCTGTCGCCCCCTACGTCCGCAGCGGCGCAACTGCGCTTCTCTCCTTATTTTCCATTCACTTTCTCACACTTTAAAATGGCGGCGTTGAGCAGCGCCGAGTCCCCACCGCCCGTCTTTAACGGAGACACCTCAGAGCGGCAGCCGGGCGGGGAGCGGGGCCTCGACGAGCTTGGCGCCGCGCTGGAGCCCTCCTGCTCGGAGGGGATCCCCGGAGGTCCGCAAGACGAGGAGGTAGGCGCTTTACGGCAGCGGTGCGATGGTGGTGGCGGCGGAGGGGTGGGAGGGAGGAAAAGTGGGCACGGGGAACGGGGCTCCGAGCTGGGCTAATTGGATGGAAATGTTCAGGAAACGCCGGCTGCTCGGCGGATGGCGGGGGATGCGGCACAAGGGGCGGGCGACGACCAAAAGCGACGCGGCGGTGGCTGAACGAGACCCTCGGCTGGCTAGGCGGGAACATACGGCAGCTGGATGGGGAGCTTTTATTCGCAGGGGTCGGTGTTTACTCGGGGCCTTGCTCGCTTTATTCCGTCGGCTCTCACTGCAGCGCCGCCACGGCACACAACGCATGCCGCTGTTGACACAACAAAGACGGGCAAATAACGGAGCTTTTTTTTGGGGGGGGGGGGGGTGTTCGTAGTGGAGAGACCCACTGGGGGCTGATAGTGGTCGGGGGAGTGGATGCTAGCTCGAGTCGTGTTAAGTGTAATGCTGCAGCTGCACAGGTTACTTTTATAACGGACCCCCTCCCTTTCCAAAACGCACACACTTGACCACGCAGGCCTCTGCACATAAATCAAGCCTAGTTTTTTATTAATTCACAATCAAATATATTTTTATTTACAATTAAAGGCAGTGCTGTTCCTTACTGTTTTGACATTACTGGTTCAAATCGCACACATCATCACATATTCTAAAAACCTCCATATTTGGTTAATTGAAGGCTCGAGATGTGAGTGGTGGTCTACAGCAGAAACACATTTTTGTCCCGTGGCACATTGTAGTAGTTATGGTCAGAGGGTTAGACCAGTCAAGGGTGTACCTCGCCGTGCACTTAAAAAACTGGCCGGAATCAAGCACTATAGAAAATTGATTTTGGGGGAGTAAAAATTAGATTTGGTTAAAGCATTTGCGTACACATCGACAAACAAATTACACCATCTCACAGAGGAATCACATAGGTGTAACTAATGCTTATCCATGTATCCAATAAAGCTCAATGCAACTCTGCTTTGCTTTTAGCTGTGCATCCTTCACAGTGATATTCCCTTTAAATTAGGGCTGCACAAATCAGAAAACATGTGATGTGTGAAATAATTGTTGAATTTAGCAACATTGATATTGCGGCATTTTTATTATCTAATGAAAGATTTTTTTTTTCATGTAACAAAATAAGCAAGCTCAATAGTTAATTGTAGTTACTAGATAATGTTTAACTATTGGATGGCGATGCACATTTAAGTTTGCATCTGACTGGTCAAATTCAGATAATTCCATATGAAACTTATTGCATGTCTGTGATTTGCATATTTCATGGGCCAATAAATATCACAATATCAATAATGTTTCAATATATTGTGCAGCCCTACTTTAAATGCATTTACTTTTGCAGTGAAGTTGTTTTATTTGATTCTGCCTAACGGAATTGTAATGTTGTGAATGGATTTATTATTAAGAATTGTTTGATTGTGTGAAATTGATTGTTGAGTTGAGCTTGTTTTTTGAATGCTCTTGAAACTATTGCAGTATGATGATGGCTATGGAAAGCCGAGTTAAATCTCTGCCAACCTGCACATTTAAAAACTCCTTCTGAAAGTACACAAATACAATATTTTGGAATAAAACACAATTAAATGACTGAGTCAAATGCCCATAACCACTGTCTTTATAACCAGAATGAGCAAAGTGTGACAAACATCTGAACTCCATTTTTTTTTTATTATTATTACTTTTGATTTATTCGTCTTAATTCATACTTGAGGTTTCCTTTAAACGACCTAGCGATGAAAAGAGCCTGATGCAGTTCCTTAAAGTAGGGAGGATGAGAGCAATATCAGGAAATGGCCCGTCTTTTCGACATCCCATTGAGTCATAGTTCACCATTCAGCCCTTCTTCTTTTTTTTTTGCGTGAAACATTATCATGTGCTAGCTCTGCAAGTGATACAGTTGGTGTCTATCTTTCTGTAGCTGTATAATTATGATACAATATACTGATTACTTTAATTTTGCGATTTTTTTAAAAAAAAATTCTTGAGGACAGAATATAGAAAGATTTATCTGTGTTATGGCCTAGGGATGCTTATCGTACACTATATGCTGTTTTTCCAAGGCAGATATTTTTTGGGCAACTTGCTCCAAATTTTTTCAAGGAACTGTTTGACCTAGTGGTTAGAGCATTTAGCATATCACAATCTAGAGCTTCAGTGTTTGAATCTCAGCTCCGGCTTCCTCCCACATTCCTAAAGCCATGCAAGTTAGGTTTATTGAAGACACACTCTAAATTGTCCATAGATGTGAATCTTAACCCTGTGAATGGATAGTTAGATTTCATTACGTGTTATCCTTCTTCATTTAGTTAGTCCACAGTCTTGTCTAATAGAAAACATGCTCTGACGCCATCTTGTGGCATCTGCAGGCAATTACAAACCTTTTTGGGTAGTAGTTAATTACTTTTCTGTGTTTTGCAATTTGCGTCTGGGTCGGTCCTTATTCACTGTACAAGAAAGGCTGTGGAAAAGAGATGTTGGGGTGAGGTTCCCAAAGCTGGAAAAATGTGCGCTGCTGCGACAGTCTTATGAATAGGTATATTCATTGAGGCGAAAGGGAAGCCTGAAAACTGATGAGCTTGCATGATGTCATGCTCTCGAGTGACTAACTGGAGATCAGTAACTTGTGGGTGATGTCATTCTTCTTGAATGGATGTCGGCTTTTATATCTGATCGCTGTCGGTCAGTGCGAGGATTTTAATTCACAAAAGTGAAGTGCACGTATCCCAACCCCAATCAAAGTCAGCAAAGTTGAATAGTATCACTAAAATATGTTTTTTCCCCACAACAGATCTGGAACATCAAACAGATGATCAAGTTGACGCAAGAACACTTAGAGGCTCTTCTGGACAAGTTCGGAGGAGAACACAATCCTCCCTCCATATATCTCGAGGTGAGTGCTTGGCTTTCACTACATGGAAGCTCAACAATGTCACCTAAGACCCCCACCCCCCTCAACAGGCTTATGAGGAGTACACCAGTAAGCTGGACGCCCTGCAACAGAGGGAGCAGCAGCTGCTGGAGGCCACGGGCAATGGCACGGACTTCTCCTGCTCGTCGACTCCCGTGCCGGCCCTCCTGGAGGTCAAGATAGGATCTTGCGTGGCTGGCGGCGGTGGGGGCGGCGCTCAGGCTTTCCCCTCCGCGCCCAACACCCTTGCCGTCCTCCAGAAACCCACGGATGCCAGCAACCCGCGCTCTCCGCAGAAGCCCATCGTCCGGGTCTTCCTGCCCAATAAACAGAGAACTGTGGTATGTGTTAACTTTGTGTGTGTGTATGTGTTAACCAATCATAGTAAATATTTACATATTCAATATTTTTTAATATTAGTGAGGAAATGAACCATTCAAAACATGTTATTTCCCTTCTCACTTCCAACCGAAATTGTCTAGCAAACCTGATAAATGATGTCAAAGATTATTAAAAGGTGACCTTTTACCATTATAGTGCTTATTATTATTTTTAAATTTAATCCATTTTTTTTTTTGTTGCTTTCACTGCCTTTCAAGCCCGTGGGAGAAGCTTCCAAACACAAATGAAAACATGAAAACACTTACAAGGAGCATGAAGGGACATGTTTGCATGTGGAGTCGGAGCTCGTGATGTTGGTCACGCACCCCTTAAAGGTGCACATGTGCACGGGGTCACTGTGTTAATAGCCATTCTGTCCCCTGCGTTCAGGTCCCCGCCCGGTGTGGGATGACTGTGCGAGACTCGCTCAAGAAGGCTCTAATGATGCGAGGACTCATCCCAGAGTGCTGCGGCGTCTACAGGATACAGGACGGGTGAGTGTGATGCAAACGCACTAAATGAGAGTAATTGAGCAATTACCAAGCGACAAGGTCTTCTCATTCCAATCTTAACTACTTGTTGCCAATATTATTTTTTAATATAACCATAAAATATCATCATATTTGATAAATTATGTAAATCTATAATTTGTTTAAATAATGATTCTTATTTAGTAAGTCATTTAATATTATGGGGAGAATGTTTCTTTGTTATTTAGCCATTATTAGTGCATTAGGTAAACTATTCTAATTATGCTATTCTTTATATATGTAAAACATTAACATTGTATTTAATTTATTTAACACTCATAAAATGACGTTTATGTTTGTCTGTAGTGTAGTTGTAGTTGCAGATGTTGTTGTTGCCGTGGAGACCACTGCTTGGGTCTTGGCAACTTTCAACTAAATCAGGGTTTTTCCTGGTTTAAATCGAGGCAGAGGTGGTACCATCCTGACTATGATGGGCAACTACCGATGTCAGGTATCGATGTCAATACCAGTCTTATTTTAAGGCATCGGTACTCGCGGTGATGACCGATACCATTATCGGCCACCCTCCTGCAACCGTTTTACGATCAGGAACTAGAAATGAGAAATTATATGAATACAAAGTTGACATTAATTTTCTGCAATGTTAAGAAAAAATAATATATTGGGGAATATAGGTCTTTAAAATCATCTGTCATTTTTGGGTGGGGAATTTATTTTTACTAGTGGTATCGGTATTTGGTATTAGTATCAGTGACTACTCAAGAGTTCAGTATCGGTCTGAAAAAAAAGTGAGATCGAACATCCCTAATCCTGACCATGCGCCATGACGTGCATGTATTCTGTAAATTAACTGACTCACTTTAATTTTTTACAGGCAACATATAATACTCTCATGTTCCAATAATAATAATAATAATAAAAGTTCCAATAAGTTTTTTTTTTGTTTTATGTATTTTATCATGGTGGTTAAAGCCAAAAAAATACACTTTTCTAATGTACTGTATATTATATCAGAGAGAAGAAGCCTATTGGTTGGGACACGGATATCTCCTGGCTGACAGGGGAAGAGTTGCATGTGGAAGTCTTGGAGAATGTGCCGCTCACCACGCACAACTTTGTGAGTACCACTCATCCAGTAAGAGCAATATCAACATGATAATTATAGTCGAAAAATAGGACCATGGAACATCTTTCTCATGAACAGGTGAGGAAGACCTTCTTCACGCTGGCCTTCTGTGACTTCTGCCGGAAGCTGCTTTTCCAGGGCTTCCGCTGTCAGACGTGCGGCTACAAGTTCCACCAGCGCTGCAGCACGGAGGTCCCCCTCATGTGCGTCAACTACGACCAGCTAGAGTAAGTCACACACAAAGACGCATTTCGACTACAATGTAATAGCAGAGAATTTGCTACCAGAATCAAATGTGAACAGCAGCAAGTCTAGTCATTTTTTTTTAAATAATTGTTAAACCATTTAAGTGCAACACCTCTCATGCCATATTTTTCACATTTCTGGAAGAAAAAAAAGTAGTCGATTATATAAGTAGTGACAATGACAATACATAAACAGTTGATTATATTTAGGGGTGTCAGGCGATTAACATTTTTAATTATAATTAATAGCATGAATTCAATAGTTAACGATTAATCTCACATTTTACATCTGTTCTAAATGTACAATAAAGTACGTTTTCATACTCATAACATACAAGTGGAACAAATGTTAAACCAATAGAAATATGCCTGCATCTTTTAGTCATTGATTAATTAATTTCATAATAATTCATAAAAATTGAGTTAAAATAAAATAGAGGTACTGTAAAAAAAAAAGTGGGATATTAGTTTGTGTTGAGGTCATATTTCTGCCACTAGATGGCATAACTGCATTTATAAGACATTGGTGACAGCTCAGTGCATTTTTATTTTCATATTAAGAGCTATCTAATCTTTAGCATGAAGTAACTTCTGCCCATTTTTAAAATTGTAAAATACAACTTGACCCCAGTCTCCCAAAATCTAAGCATTATTATAAAAAAATAAAAGTACTGCTAATTTTGGACGTGGATGCGCATAAAAACAATTTTTGTGGCCTTAAAGGAACTTTGAATTAACAGAAAATTATCGCACCCCTAATTATATTGAATATTAGACTTATAATCCCGTTTTGAATTTTATCCTGTGCAGCTTGTTGCTCGTGTCCAAGTTCTTCGAGCATCACCCTTTCACCCAAGAGGAGGTCTACTCCGAGGGGACCACCCCCGTGTCCGAGGCCTGTCCGTCGCTGCCCCCGTCCGACTCCACCGGGTGAGCCATTTCCCACCTCCACGTTTCCAACAAGCGGCCGCGCTAACAAGCACACGCCGTCTCTGCAGGTCGATATGCCACGCCAGCTTGTCTCCATCCAAGTCCATCCCAATCCCGCCTAGTTTCCGGCCCAGCGAGGAGGATCACCGCAACCAGTTTGGCCAGCGGGACCGTTCGTCCTCGGCCCCAAATGTCCATATCAACACCATCGAGCCTGTCAATATTGACGTGAGTGATGAACATTTTCAGAGCTCACACTTGGATTGTATTTCCTAAAATGAACACACGGTTGCATAACAAACCCGGCAAAATGAACAATGGCTCTCTCACAGGCACATTTTCAGAAACAGGCATAATAATGATAATAAAATCTTATCTTATGATAAAGTCCTTTCATTCCTTTCTTTCAGGACCTGATCCGAGATCAGGGACTAGTAAGATCGGATGGAGGTAAGGATCCTCTCTCCATTCTGTGACTTTTTTTCCCCCACCATCCCGCGTGTCTGCGTGCACTTTGGTCTTTTGTGTGTGTGCGTGTGTGTGTGTGTGTGTGTGTCTGTGTACATGTGTGTGCGTGTGAAGACCCTCGAAGCTTTAGAGTCAGTGCTCGTACTCCTGCACCCTGACACGACAACAGTGAATTTTCATGCTAGTGGACGTTATTTTCCTTTTTTTTGTTGCTTGTGCCACTCAAGCTTCCACAAATGATTCTTTGAAAGATATGGGAGCACTATTATAAGGATTTTATATATTGATCTTTTCTATTCATTCACTATTAATTGGATTTTGCTGAAATAACTTTTTTTCCCTGCCCGCAACAGTAAAATGTGATAATTTTTTTAAAATTGTGTATTATTCATATTTATTCACAAAGTAATTTAAGAAACATTTCGAATTTGAACCTTTGTCTTTTTTTGTCTACTTTTATTTATTTTTTATTGTTAAAAAAAAAGGTTGTTTGTTATGATCTGGTTTGAATTGTGAAATTATTCCAGATTTTTTTTCTCCCACAATAGTAAAAATGTCATGTTGCATTTTAAAATTATTTTTCGTAATAATAGTAGTGATAACAGTAATGATACAGTTAATATTAATACAAATAATCTTCATTGAACACTTTTCACAATTAAGTCTTAAGACTCATTACGGTATTTATTTATCTTATGAGCCCCCCACACCCCCCCCCCCCCCCCCATGCTACTATCCCCCATGACGTATGATGTTGAATTTATTTCTCAAAATGGTGGGAAAAAATGAAGTCAATGTTATCAAGCCGAACAGCTCAAAAGGAGCTGTGATGTGATATGCGTTGGAGTGAGCTCCGTGGGCACGCTTGCTGTAGCTTGAGTAGAGAGGGGCAGGGTGAGTGAGTAGCAGTGATGGTCTGTCTGTCTTTCTTTGCCCTGCAGCCCCCCCGAACCACCCTGCCCGCTGCTTGAGGAAGCACCGAACACGGACCTCAAGCCCCCTCCTATACTCCTACCCCAATGACATAGTCTTTGATTTTGAACCCGAGCCCGTGTTCCGAGGTAGTCAGGCCCTCTGTGTGTTCTCGTGCGCCCCACACTTTCACACCACCACCACCTCCCTGCATCACTAGCCCTGTGTCTCATTCATTTTGTGCCACCATCACCATCTTCACCACCACCCACTGTTCCTGAAACCATCAAAGTGCCCCCCCCCCCCCCCAACAACGTTTCACCACTATGCCAATTTGCACTTCACACGTCCCTATTTTAGCATTTTAATAGCAGGTTAATTTGGACAGCAGTTATTCATAGGATAACATCATCCTGTATTATTCTTTAAAGAATAAAACATACGATAAGTTCAGAAAAGTGCAATGATTTGAGTAGGCAACTTTCACTTGTATGGAACCAGGATTTTGTGGCATTTCCATAGAAATTAAGGAAATAATTTATTGACTACCAGTAATTGCTCCTAATTAAAAAACTCATCAGGCTTTCTGAGCCAGTTGCCTCAATATCACAATTTTCGAACTACAGTACTTCATATCACGTAGATAATATTTGCTAAGAATACATTAGGATCAGCTTAGTCTGGAATCTGGATTAATATTTTTTGGCAGCTTTTTCTTTATCCAAATAATTGTCCTACATGCATTTGTTTTAATAAAAAGATAATAAATTGAAAATAATTACAGTGAAAAAGAAAATATTTCTCCAAAAGTTTTAAAACATGAATATGTACTGTATTATTTTTTATGTTAATATGAATACATATAAAACATGTCTTCTTTGCACCCCCCCCCCCAAAAGGCCCACAGAAGTTATTTCTTTGAATAAACGTATTTGTATGATTTATGTATTTCTTGAAATTAAAATAACACAATTCAACAACAAAAACTGAAATACACAAAGTTAGTTTTTATTTCTTCCTAAGGACTCACAGCAGTACATATTTTTTTCCATTTTATTTTATTTACTTAATTGTCAAAAGTCAAAAGATGAAATGTTAATTAAAAATTAAAATAAACCAGATTCCCCCAAATAGCCCACAACAGTAAACTTTCGAAGAGTTTTTTAATTGATATCTTTGGTGAAAAGTGAAAATAAATTACAATTTAAGTATCATTTAATTTCAATTAATTGAATTGAATTGTCTTAACAAATAAATATACTTATAGCAAATTATACAATCGTAATAATTAAAATTTTTGTGTTTAACCTGCAGTAGTAGTAACGTTTAATTTATTCATTATAATAAAACAAAATAAAAAAATTCTTCCCAAATAAACCAAATTCATAGGGAAAAAAATGTAAGCTAATGTTAATTGGCCCACAACAATAAGGCCTATGGGGTAGATGCCACAGACTTCCGGGTTTCACACATCAGCGTCGTTTCCGGCCACTGATGGCCGCGTTCCAACACTCGCAACCCCACCCCTGCACCCCCCAACCGCGCGCTCCCGCCCATCGGCGTCTTAACTCTCTGAAATGCTTAGAACAACTGAGACAGACACACTACACACTCGCACCCGTCGACGAGAACGCGCAACCCGAGGGGCACGAAGGCGGAAGTGCAAGAACTGGGACGCGGCCCACACGTCGCGAAACGGAAACAAAGCTGATGTATGAAAACCATTAAGTCGGAAGTCCCGCCTCCTTCGTGGCATATACCCCAATTGAACTCTATTGTAAGTTTTGAAAGACTAGCCATTTTGAGCTTGACACATGCTCAACTTAAATATTGTGTTTAAAGAGTGATTCATTCAAAAGTATGATAATTCAGTCTTCTGTGGTCCCTTCAATTATCAGTCATGGATTTGGGGAAGTTTAGTACACTAAACCTGATAAGGACCTAGCCCTGCCACAAATAGCAAACATGTGCAAGTAATTGACACCCCCACTCCTAAAAAGATTTGCAATTGCTACTACATGGCAGCAAAGGACGTCAAAATGAAATTTCTCAACTCACCTCGACATGCTTTCTTGACACCAAGGTGCCACTAGATGGCATCAAAGCAATACTGACTAACCCAAAGTGTGGGGGACTTCACTGTAATGCCATTCAATCAAGCTCCCTCACCCCTCCCCTGCATGTGAACAAACACTTGATAGATTCAAACTCCCTATCATTCAATTTTAGTTACCTTTCCGCCCACCTATCTTTCCCCTTTTCTCGCCCCTCCCCTTCAGGGTCCACCGCCGGACTGTCAGCCACTCCCCCCGCCTCGCTCCCCGGCTCCCTGACCAACGTCAAGGTTGCCCAGAAGTCGCCGTGCCCGCAGAGGGAGCGCAAGTCGTCGTCGTCGTCCGAGGACCGCAATAAGATGGTGGGTACCGCGAGAAACGAGAAGGTCCCGTTTCGATTCAACGGGTCTCACCTTGTGGTGTGCAACAGAAAACGCTGGGGAGGAGGGACTCCAGTGACGACTGGGAAATCCCCGAGGGTCAGATCACGTTGGGTCAGAGGATAGGCTCCGGCTCCTTTGGGACTGTCTTCAAAGGAAAGTGGCATGGTAGGATGAATGCTCACACTACAGTATTATAATGCAGCTCTGCTTACCTATTGATTTTGATGCTGTGTTGCAGGTGGTATAGTCACTCACAGATATTCAGTATACAAAAGGGCTGCAGCTATGCAATATTTTTAGACTTTATTATTCTGCGGGGCGGCGTGGCTCCGTGATAGAGTGGTCGTTTCCCAACCCAGAGGTTGTGGGTTCGAACCCATGCCATTGTGGCCACATCAAAGTATCCTTGAGCAAGATACTGACCCCCCCTGTTACTCCTGATGCTGCGTCATCAGTAGGTGAATGAGTCGTCGAATGTAAAGCGCTTACAGGGCCTTGTAAGGTGGAAAACCATTTAAAAAAGCATTTATTTGTTCATTTTTCCTTTCGGACAATCATAGAGACAACCGCATCTGAGGTGCAGGTATTATATTTGTCCGCTTTGACTCCCCGTCATCTTAGGATCTGTGACTTAGGGCTAGACTGGTGAATGATGTGGGTGTCGGCGAATGCGTGTCGATTTGGCTGGAAAATAATCACAAGCTAGTTCATGTCTGTTGATAGCCATATTGTTTGTTGGTGGTGCTACAGAAGCCGCTTTAAAAAAAGAAATTAAACTCGAATAATCATACTCTAAGGTGACGTGGCGGTGAAGATGTTGAACGTTACTGCTCCGACACCGCAGCAGCTTCAGGCCTTCAAGAACGAAGTGGGAGTCCTCAGGTAACCTCAAACCCGACAGCGTCCTGTTCTTACCCCTGCATAGAAAATGGCCGACATCCTTTTTTTGTTCCACCATTGCGTGTGTTTTAGGAAAACGCGTCACGTCAACATCCTGCTGTTCATGGGCTACACCACCAAACCTCAGCTGGCCATCGTGACGCAGTGGTGCGAAGGCTCCAGCCTGTACCATCACCTGCACATCATCGAGACCAAGTTTGAAATGATTAAGCTCATCGACATCGCCAGGCAGACGGCTCAGGGCATGGAGTAAGCCCCACCACCACCGTGTTTACATTTGAAATGTTTTAACTGTACAGTGGAACCTTGACTTAGTAATATACACGTTGTTCTGTCAACAAGCCAACATACCATTGTTGTACTTGGTTGTAAGCTCTGTGTTTTTTCCTCATCCTTAGTTACCTGCACGCCAAGTCCATCATCCACCGTGATCTGAAGAGCAACAGTATCTTTTCAAGGAGACCGACTGTATTTGGCTTTTTATACCCCCACACATTTTAAGAAGCGTTCCCAAATGTGTGATACAAGTGCAATGCAGCCGTTTCCTTAAACACATCTTGCGCAGATATTTTCCTCCATGAGGATCTGACGGTGAAGATTGGTGACTTTGGCCTGGCAACAGTCAAGTCCCGCTGGAGTGGCTCCCATCAGTTTGAGCAGTTGTCTGGCTCCATTCTGTGGATGGTGAGCGCTTTGAAACTGACTTTTCCGTTGTTTGTTTGTGGCCGGCATAGTAACTGCAATGCGTCCCCCTCAAGGCTCCGGAGGTGATCCGGCTGCAGGACAAGAATCCCTACAGCTTCCAGTCCGACGTCTACGCTTTTGGCATTGTTTTGTATGAACTCATGTCTGGAGCGCTGCCCTACTCTAATATCAACAACAGAGATCAGGTGAGATGCTGGCTGTGGTCATAGAAGTTCAGCAGGGGTGCCAAACTCATATTAGCTCAGGGGCCGCATGGAGAAAAAAATATTATTATTATATTAGTGGGCCAGATTGGTCAAATAATAGTATATAACTTAAAAACAATTATACGCAGATTTTCGCTATTTGTGGGCCAGCGATAAATTACTCAATTGTAATCATATTGTTAAATAAATAAATAACACAAACCAGAGATTCAGTGTATCACTGAACTCCGGGTGAGTTCGGTACCGATGACGGCACGATTCAGGTTAAATCAGACGGTGCCATATTCCAAAGCGCATCTTAAGTGATGTGTTGGTAATGTTCTGTGGCGCACTTGAACGCAGCAGTGTTGCGCACCACCAGTGTACAGTGACGTCATCCACTTGCGTCGGATTTCATTCACGCTACATTTCCGGGTTTGTGTGGAAGCAAGCAAGATTTAACCGCCGACAAATCCAAACGAGACTGAAGCTTGCTTTCGAGGTTCCGAGCATGCTTTGGTTGAGCGTGGTGGGCCCACCTGGTGCGTGGACTTCTTGGTGCTGTGATGTTCCCGCCATCGGCTCGCCATTTGCGGGGAGCCCCGCCACGTCACCCGCCTCTCTCTGCGGCGCGGGCACAGCAGATGTCGTATCTTCACCCACCGATTCGAATCATGTTGTAAGGTGTGTGGCTTTACTATCGGAACAATACTTACCACGTACTTATTCATAATTTCATGGGTGAAGATAAAATTGCTAAATCTAATTGTGGCCAACATGTAGCACTAACAAGCATTACATAGTTTGCTCCCGTGTCCCAATTATTCTCTTCATTGTCATTCACATTTTTTTGCGAGATTTTACTCCCAAATTAGGTTTGAATTCATCGTGCTATGTGTGGCAGGCACGTTCTTGAAAATGTGTTTAAGCAACTGCACAGGGAACCAAAACCCAACCCGTTTGACGCGTGCCCGGCTAATATTAATGGGGATCATTTTGGTCAAAGTGCTTCTCACCTTTTTCACCCCTGACCCGTTTTCATGCATCAGTAGGGAGACACATGAACATGTGCAGCAGTCATAACTGTTTTTCAAATTACGCGCAGATCATATTCATGGTGGGCCGAGGCTACTTGTCCCCCGACCTCAGCAAGGTGCGTAGCAACTGTCCAAAGGCCATGAAGAGACTAATGGCCGACTGTTTGAAGAAGAAGAGAGAGGAGCGGCCTCTCTTCCCTCAGGTGAGGAGGGTTCTTACTATTTTTGTTATTTTTAGTAGTACTGTTATACAGCACAGGATACACAAGTACTGTGAGCATGAGATACTCTTCATTAACGGCGGGACTACCATTGGGAATAATTTCAGATCTTGGCGTCCATTGAGCTGCTGGCTCGCTCATTACCCAAAATCCACCGCAGCGCCTCGGAGCCTTCGTTAAACCGAGCGGGCTTTCAGACGGAGGACTTCAGTTTATACGCCTGCGCCTCGCCCAAAACCCCCATCCAGGCGGGAGGCTACGGTAGGTCCGATAAGTCTCTAGGCTTTGTTTCATTTGTGGCCATTTTTTTAACCCCCCCCCCTTTTTTTTCCCCCCCAGGGGAGTTTTCAGCATTCAAGTAAGTGCTGTGCATCTCACCAGCTCATCCCTCGTCACTGCTCCGAAGTCCTCCTGTCCTTGCCGTGGATTAATTTATCACTGGAAAAACAAACAAACAAACTGAAATGTAGTCTTAAACGAATGTGCCGTTTTCTTCCTCTACCTTCCAACTTTAACGCCGTCCGTTGGGCATCTAGCCAAAGCAACAGGCAAACTAAATCGGGGGGCGGGGGGGGAAGAAGTCAATCCATACAGAAAAAAAAAATCACAAAAGGTAAAGAAAACCAAGCACGAAGATATACATACCAAAACCATTTGGAGGCGGAGCAAACTTCCCAGGTGGGCCAGCCCGCCAAAGAAAATGGCGAAGACGGGATGTGACGCAGAGGAAGAGGCCGAGCGGCTCCAGCTGCACTTTGGAAGGAGGCCTGCAGGGGGCGGCCCTCTGCCGGGCGCTTGCAGGCTCGCCCAGATGAGCTGAGAAGCGGGGTGGGGAGGGGGCACCGCCTCCCCAACTATGACTTGAAAAGTAGTTTTTCTATATATAGCTCTAAGTTTGTCATGCTATGACTTTAACTAGCAGTTGCTAGAAATTTGGGTTTTTGGAGAAAACTTTTCGTCCAGCAGCAGAGCTTGTTGCTTTTTGCCTTTCCTGCCTATTCCTGACCTTACCTTTGTCAAAAGAATATTTGAGAGCATTTTGACAGGTTCAATGGCTCCATCAAATGAGACGTCAGCAGTAGAACATTTCCCACCTTTAAAAAAACAAAAAGACGCTTTTTTTGCCGATAGACACGTTTTTGTGGGTGTTTTTGTTTGTTTGTTTTTGCAGTAGAAGCAACAACATTTTTGGACAATAGTAGCAACTCAACAAGTTTTAGCGATAAAAGCAACAACTTGGTGATAGAAACAACACAACAGTTTTTCACATTCCAAGCGCCAAGTTTTTTTTTCGTGCTTAAAGCGAAAACTTTTTTTTGACAATAGAAGTGATTGAAATGAGACGACTTTTTGTTGTTAGCAACTTTTAGGCATTTTTTTTTATTAGCAGTAACTCCAAGCTTTAAAACACCTCTTTTTTTTGCGATTAGAAGCAACTCTTTTGGCAATTGCAGTAAACACCTTTTATGAGCCAATAAAGTGACACAACTTTTTGGGCAATGGAAGTGACACCCCTTTTCTCGGCCATGAAAGCAACACATCTCTTTTTGGGTGAGAGAAGTAACAAAACTTTTTGGGGGTGATAACATGTCAACTTTTTTTGTGGGGGTGGGGGATAGAAGTGGGATCCACATTCCATTTTGAAAGCACTGAACAGTAAAAGTTGTTTCTGAGTATCGTCAGCTTTTTGGGGTATATTGTTTTGTTTGTTTGTTTTTTTGGGGGGGATTTTGATTTTCAAAGTACTGATTCCAAGTTGAGCACATTTTGTGCATGTCATTGTTTCCGTTTCCTTGTTTTGGTGCGTTACATGGCTTTAATATTGCACTGTGGTCCGGATCCCACTTCTGAAAGCAACTGCACTAAACGCGCTCCGGGCTTGGCGAGCCTCAAGTGTTGTGTATTTGAGACGGCTCTCACATTAACATGAGTTTATTCCAGAATGTGCGTTTTTTTTGTTTATTGCCTTTTTCTGTACAGACAGCAGTATTTATTTATGCCATTTATGTTATACAAGCTAATTTTCAGAGTTATTTTCAAGCTCTGTGACTTCTAGACATTGCACTTTGTAGAAATTAATTGAAACAAATGAGCGACTTGCCTTTTTTTTTTTTTTTTTTTTGTGCGTGTTATTATTTTTTGTCCGGAATTGAGAAAGCACATTGCAGTATCCGAAGCCGCGCTTGGCATCCGCAGGACCTGATGCTCAGATTTTTTTGTCAGCCTGCTTTTATTTAGTAATGTGTGTCCACTCCCGAGTGAAGAGAGCTGAGCTTGTGATTTTTGTTGTTTTGGAAATGAAGCGTGTCATTGCTAAGCGTTCATGAAGGATTATGCTCCACTTTTCACTTACTGGCAGCTCCTTTTACAATAGTTATTTAATAATGTCTGATATACAGTCCATGTTTCACACTAACTTTGGTTTGTAGTTGTTTGTCATTTCCCCCAGCCACTCCACAAATGCACAGCGAAATTGCCATACTTTTCAATTTTATTTATTTTGTAATATTTGTGCTGTTTTTGGAGATTTCAAAAAGGGAGCTACATGCTTATCGTATAGTGCAGGGAACAATACAAAAAAAAAGATTTCATATTTTGTCGGCCACTTGCTATACACAAAACATGGAAACATTTGAATCGATGTTGTCAAATGAAAATCATGTATTCACTTCTTTTTTGTTGTACTGTACATCAGAAATGCAGAGATATTTTTTGGGCGGTGTTTGTTTTTGCTGAAAAAAACAATTGCAAAAATGTGATACAGTACATGTTTTGTTTTCAGGGAAGAGAGGTTATAATGAAAAATAGATATCTCAAAATGATGTTCCCTTTTTTGCTAATTTTGGACATGCATGGTCGTTTCTTTGACAGTCATTCTCCTTAAATGGGTGAAAATAGTATAGGGTGGCATTAAATGAAAGCACGTGTCACCATTTTTTATTTATCTGCAAAAATCAGCAATAAAAAGCCTGCACCTCCCCTGTCAAATTTTCAATATAGTAAAAAAAATTGCAAGATCAGCATATTAAACACAGAAATATAAGCAAATGCATACGCCAATCATAAGGTAAGGTTCTGCAAGATTGAAGTTGTTCTTTTTTTTTGTTTATTGGCTGCAGTTCATCTACAAAGGCTTTGTTTTGAGTTATTTGCCGTTTTATTACCATTTCAAAAGCAATGACTGAAAAGTGAGCTTCTCATAAAGTCAGCATATCACAGTGTTTCATTTTCCACTTTCCCCTCTCCCCTTTCACTTAAATCTTCTCCGTAAACTCACATTGAAACATTCATTTTAGGGATAAGATCGCCTATAAATTGCCTGCTAGAAGTGCCCTCCATTGCCTAAATTGGTGTACTTTTTATGGTCCTTATTGTCCTCCCTTTGTCTTTGCTGCCTGTACCTTTTAAAACACCGCCTAATTCTATTCAGCAGAACTATCATGTCTTTAAAACCGATTGCTTGTTTTGTTCATTTAACCCCTCTCCATGTGTAAATAGTGTACATAGGGGGGGAAAAAATATGTCCATTTGCTAGGAAAGCATGGGAGAACTACACATGTAACAAATTTCAAAATGGTTGCGTGTACGAGGAAATAAAAAAAACATAACTATTTAAGGCTGTATCATAAGGAGAAAGAGCTTAATGTATTTGTTGTGAATATGAGAAACTGATATATTAAAGACGTGCATGAAAATGAAGTGGTGGAATTGTGGTGTTGTTTGTGGTCCTCATGGTGGCAGCATAGTACTTTCTCACAACTATGTTGCCAAACTGTTTTTTGTTTCCTCCTTTCTAATCGAGGGAGTGTAGCTGGGATGGAAACCACACAAAGCTCTGGGAAAATAAGAGATAAATTAATCAACTCTCGGGGAGTTTTGCTCGAACATTTTGTCCTCGCTTGTGTTAAAATCATCAATCTCGAACATCCACTGGAACGGTATTCCAAACCAAGTGTGATTCAGCATCGTCATGCAGAGACGAGCCAAACAGCATGAGTGTCTTGACACCCTCATATTCGTGACATTTCGTCCAGTTTTCGATACATTGAAAATCAAACGTCATATATATATATATTATTTTTTAAACTAACAATCTGGTTAAAATGTATTAAAAAAATTGCCTGCCACAAACAGCCACATTTATTTGTTAGACCCCCCCCCCCCCCCACCCCCGTTTTAATTGTGTATACGTGAAATACACGAGCCACAAGAACACACTTCCGGGAACACCAGCTGCTAGTCATTAGTGACAGCACCCCACCTGTTCGGATGAGCTCTACAGGTAAATTCACTCGCACTGTACAGCGATTTTAATTTGAATTCTATTTGAACGTTTCAGCCCTAGTACAAATCAAATGTGTAACCATTTTCTGATAATAAAAAAATTGAATCACCCGTAATATTGACTGAGGCCGTAGTCATTGAGGAAACACTTCTGTTTTGTTTTGTTTAATGTTTTGTTCGAGTCAAGCCAGCTCTGCTCAAGAGCAAAGGGTGAGTACTTAGTAGTAGAAGAAGAAGTAGTAGAAAGAGGCACTTGAAAATGAAAACTTGTGGTACAGTAACCAAGTATTGGTACTGTGGTGCCTTGAGATACAAGTTTAATTTGTTCTGTGATCACGCGTGCTGGTAACTAAACTCACTTGTATCTCAATATCTTTCCCCATTGAAATGAATGGAAATACTACCAACCCATCCAAGCTCCCGAAAAACAACAAACTGAACACTCAGTCACATTAAACTTTATAAAACCATGCACTCAATGACTAAGTAATGAAATACAATGTAAGGGATGTAATCGTTTTTTTTGCTTTAATTCAGTGGACATTTTACTGCTTCTTCTTGTGCAGTGGTTCTTAACCTTTAATCAAACCCCAGGGGTTCGGCGGAGGTCAAGAAGACACACAGCCGGCTCATTATTTGTGAAGATACGCTCCCGCTTGGCCATCATTGGCTGCAGGTGATCACGCTGCATTGCTAGGCTAATCTGTGCCGCAGAGAATTAGGACCAGGCGTCGACTTGTGACAGTTGTGATGGCAAATCGTGTGATTTCTTTGTTTTTGTTAGCCCTTCATGCTAACTATGACGAGCAAAAAAAAAAATAATGGGGTTGGACGAATATGTTCATATGTATAGTATAGCAGAACGTATGGTGTTCCACAGGGTTCAATTCTGGGGCCTCTGCTGTTTTCATTGTATCTGATACCTCTGGGTGCCATCTTGAGAAAACAACGGTGTGTGTTTTTTTTTCCAAATGCTCAATAAATATAGAGTTGAGTGATGGCAATCAGCGTCCTAATTTAGGGATAGACAGTATATGGTGCTGACCAAAACTCCTCAGTTAGCTGCAGTAATAACAATTGGTCTTTGCATAAGATTTTAAAAAATTGATGCCGGTGAGCAAAAAAAAATCAGCTAAGCTGGTATCTTGGGAAAAAAAAATACTTACTCCGATCCATCTCATCATTGTAGTTAGGTTTGAAACAATCACTCTTTTCTCTTAATACATGTTGTCGCGTGACGCTATCACTGCCTTCCAGAAGCGTTTCCACTGTTCCTGAAATATGATAATAGCCAACCAATGAACATATTTACAGCCCGCCATAAAAAAATCCCCCACCACCTTTTCTCCCATATCACATTTCGCATTTATCACCAGAAGGTGGATATCTGTGTTTTGCGTAACTGCGCGGTAATAGCTATAAGGTAATCCTCCCACACATAGCGCGGCAGTCAGAAGCATCTGTCAGGAGAGGAGAAGACAAAGGAATGGCACTTTTGCTCAGCCAGATACTTGTGCACAAAGCCGACGAGGAGGCGGCGGGCCTGCTTCTCGATCCAAGTGCGTGGGACAGCGGAGAGTCTAGCGGCAACAACTCACCCACTGGAGAGATAATGCGTTGTTGTTTTTTTTAGTTTAGAACTCATGTTGCTATATTTGAGACTTGCATGGGTTGACCTGTGCTCAAGTTGTTGAAATTATGTTTTCAAAGGGGAGAGTTTATGCGGCAGCACAATTCTATGCAATTGTTTTGTTTTTTGGTTGGTTTGGTTTTGATCAGCAGGGCCGAATCAGGTTCGTCTGCCAATCTCGATCTTGCTCGTCCCGCCAATTATGCATCCCATAAGTCCTTCGGTGTCAGCTCCTCGCCTGCCCCGGCATCTTGAAGCTGTCTCGTCTCCATGAGATTTTTGTCATTAGCTCCGGGTATATTTGGGTCCTCTGCTTCTGTTTCGTCTCCTTGTACTTGACATCTGCTCTTTTTGCCTGTCGATTTTTGTTTTTTTTGTTGAAGATCAAAAGAAACGTCAGTACCCTGCCTGCGGTTTTAGTGTGCGTTAGGAGACGCGACTGTTTCTCTTTCTCGCCACAACAGTAGCTTGACCTAACAATTGAATCATGGAAGATAGAGCAACATAAAAAGCACTGTCAATAATCTGACATGGCGTAAGACTTTTGAGACATTTAGATGTTGATGTATGGAGAAGTAAACTTTCAGACCATACTTTCTTCTTTTTTTTTGCCCCTCACCTTTCAATTCACATCTCCACTTGTTTTCTCCCACCTGCTCTTCATGCACCATCCACATAACCTCTCTCGTGCCATCATCAAATATTCCACTCACGGCGTGCGCTTTGCTGCCCCTGGCCCTCCGGTGGTTGCCTCTCCTGAGTGATTAATTGTCTTCCCGGGCTTCACCGAATGCGCTCCAACTCTTCCATCTACTAGCCCGCCCCTACTGACAATGAGATGAGAGGCAAGTTCCGCCGTGACATTGGAAATCAGATTTAATATAATCAATCATATATTGTCAGCGGTGGCAAACATACACACACAGTACTTAAGTAGAAGTACAGATGTGTGGAAAAATACTTGTGTAAAAGTAATAATGATAATTAAAAAAAAAAAGTACAGACACAATGAAACCCATCATTCTCAGTTAAAAGAAAAAAGTAGTTAAAGTGCAGAAATGTAGTCTACTTGACTCATTCAAACCCCAAAACATGTAAACACATTTTTATTACGTTGGCCTTCACTCCCAAAAACGTATTTACACGTTTTTTGTTCTCTTTATGCAAGGGCATACAAATGACACCTGAAGAGGTTTCTTAAAGCAATGGTAGTTATTCCATAAAACGGCCAGTAGGTGGCAGCATAGTATAAGAGATCAGCCAGAGCCATGTTGCAACAAGCTCGTTTTGCCAGGGATTTCACCACAAATGTGAATATTGATGAAACTTAGCTATATTCTAATGCTAATTGCTGAAAAACAAATACAAATATACTTTTTTTTCCTGATGAAAGAAGAGACTCTAATCTTTCTTTTGGTAGGTTCCATGTTTTTATAGCAATAGAACACAATATACTGCGGGCCTTGCAAAATCAGTCAAAATCTAGCTGGTGGTGGGAATCATAACAAAAAAGCTTCCTTAGCAAAAGAGTGCTTTGCGACATCTTGTGACATCCGACCTCTTTTGTACTCGTGGATATTTTTTGCTATTTGCAGCAGTGCTCGGTCAACTATATTTTATTAGTAAAATCGGTTGCTGCATCTTTGGCAGTGTTGCTGATGCTGGGCTTGAACCAAAAGCGGTGTTATTTATTACACGACTGGCCCGTCAAGGCGGTATGCACACTTTATTTCTCATGCAGCCCCCCCCCCCCTTCCCCAAAAAGTGAGTGAAAAATAGCCCCTGTCACGCAGCCGGTAGGGGAAATCCCCAGCTGAGTCATTTGCAACTGTGGCTGAAGGGTCCGCAGTTGCAGTATTTGACCGGAGGTGGGACTAATGGTGCGTGTGGCAAAAAAAAGAAAGAAAAAAAGATGAAGTTTGGAATTGGATACATTTGCACTTCACACACAGCATTTAAAGCAGTTTTTAATAGGACAAGAAAGAGCCGAGGCTCTATGAGAAATAGTTCTATAAGTTTGCTAATTGGGTTGCACGGTCTAAAATATATATATACAGTGGAACCTCGGAGTTTGAATGTCTCTGAACTCGTACAAATCGGGCTTCAACCAAAAAATCTGAGTAAAAAAATGCCTCAGAGTTTGAACTCATTTTCGGAGTTTGAACACGCAAGCAAAGCAAGCTAAGCCGAACAGCTCATTTCCAGTCAGATCGTGAATACTCCCATAGGTGCTCCATACTCGCGAGTGCATTTCGATTTTTCCACGACAATTTTCTTCACCATGGGCCCAAAGAAAGACAGCATTGCCAGTGGCAGCAAAGAAAAACATACAGTGCTACGGATCACAGTGGAATTAGGAAGGAAATTATTGCGCAGTTGTAACTACCGTGACTACTACTATACTGGCACGAGGACCCCTCTTAGCTGTTCAACAACGTGCCTGACGTTAAACAACGCACGCAAGGACCGCTTAGTAGTCTAACAATATGCCCAATGTAAAATACACAAACTCAGCACTAAACTAAAGCAAGCATTAACGTAGCATTTATCATCCACTGATGCCATCACACCACAACAAAAAAGGTAAGGTATTTTTTATTGTTTAAATACTGTACAGGGTGTAAATGTAAAAAACTAATATAAATTAAAATGGGAAATTTATGTTTTTGGAGCTTGGGAACGGATTAATTGCATTTACATTATTTCCTATGGGAAAAATGTTTCGGAGGTTGAACAATTCAGACTTTGAACACTTCGCAGGAACGAATTATGTTTGAAGTACAACTATATATATATATATATATATATATATATATATATATATATATATATATATATATATATATATATATATATATATATAATATTGCAAAAATTAACATGTAAGAATTCTGTGCAAATGTGGCACGAACACTGACTTTTCAATCTCCCCCGTGAAAACTGTCCCCATTGTCCCATAAAAATACACATACCGTATATGCTACATGATTTGGACTTTAGGCCTGTTCCAAGCTTTAACTTTGTAGTAATTACCCCCCAAACAAATTTAATAAATTGTAATTGTTTTTGTGTATTTTGTGTCACTTTAGGAAAGAAATATGGCATTTTGAATATTTTTATTTGCTTTAAAATGTCAAAACATAGTCAGATTTGATGGGAACAATAATGTGAGCATATTAAATATAGAATTGATTTCAACTGTGGCTGTAATAAATATCCTAACCTCCTCACACAGTAAAGTTAATGCTGTGAGCTTATGTACAAGGACTGATAAGGCAGATTTGATTTTATTCTTACTTAAAAACAACATTGCAGAGACTAAAGATGGCTCCAAATGCTTTTTAGGAATGTGTCGTAGAAGAAAGTGAAGAAACACAAGCGTAGCCAGCACTTTGCTTAATGGCTGGGCTGCAAGCTAAACAACGATCCATTTTGTTCCATTATCTTTTCTGTTGGAGTGATGCTGTGAAAACAAAACAGAGAGAAGATTGTTGCCTTAATTGAGGAGAGAAAATGGAGCTTGGGAACAAACACCTTTGATGGGTTGGGGTGGGGGGGGGGCATCCATGGATATAGGTGTGGTTTAGAATGTTACTGGAACAGAACATTATCAATGACAGCCCCAATATGTTTTTGACAACCAAAATGTTGTCATCCAGCATTATGTATCCATTCAAAGCCTTTAGAGCCTCTGTGAGTCGCAGTGAACTTCAACTCAAACTTAAAGCCTGGATATAAAAGTGGTGAGATGCTCTTTTATGAACCCATCAGAACACACCGCAGAAGTGCCAAACAATCGTTTGTCTGCGTTTGACAAGACTGTTGCAGGCCCAAAAAACTAATCAAAATGTGTCTTAAAATGGGGTTTATTTGAGAGGAGGCTTTTATTTGCAGAAATGTGTGTGTGGGTAGGTACATTGTTGTTTCATGTACCAAACGAAAAATCTAATTTTATTTCAAATGTTTTTGGCTAATGGTTATTTATTTAAACAAGGCTTTTATTTTTTAGGGGAGTTGTTTATTTTTTCCCATGCTCATGTATTGATGCAATGTGCTGAATGGGATTTTTTTTAATTGAGCTGTTTATTCTGTAATGTTTATTTGAGGTGAGGCTCTTTATTTACAAAGCTTTTTTATTTGCATACTTTCTTTTGCATGGCCGCATGGGCCGAATAAATTTGAGGTGCGGCCTTTATTTTTGTAATGTTTATTTCAGTGGAGGCTTTTATTTGATGCGATTCTTGTGCATAAATGCAATATGGTGTAATATACCGAAAATAACTTTATTTGTGGAGAGGTATTTAATTGCGCCAGTTCTTATTTATATAGACATTTATATATACAATGTGATTTTTATGTGCTGAACGGGAATTTATTTGAGGTTGAGCTGTTTCACATGTTTATTTTAGATCAGGCTTTTTATTTCCAGATGCTTACATAAGGCTTTTATTTGCATATATTCATTTGCATGGCTGCGATGTGGTGTCATGTACCGAATGAAGCATAGTTTCAGGTGAGGTATTTATTTTTCAAATGTCTGTTAGTTTAAGTGGAGGCTTTCATTTGAAATTCTTGTGCAGACATGCAATCTGGTGTCATGCACTGAAAATAACTTTATTTGTGGTGAGGCTTTTTTTTTTCTATGATTGATTGATGATTCATTATTTGATGGATTATTGATTAGTGAACTGCTTTTCTCCATGTTTGTCTTTTCTCCACTGTAATTGTATGCAGAAAACCTGAGTTTGTAAATCGGGGTTGCATGCCCATATCAGCCCTGACTAAACTTTTTGCTAAGCTTAATTTCACCCAAATCCCACAGTAAATCCTTGTTTTCATGTTCCCCAAAGCCCGTGTCAGTCCTCCCATCGCTTGTCACAACAAACCGAGCGTTAAATGGCAACCAACACCATTTGAATGTGTTCAGGCTCTTCTTCTTCGTAGTGGTAAATCCAATAGTTTTGAGAATATTCCACCTCCATGCTTCCTCTACATTGCTTCTTGGCAGCGGAAGCTCTAATCTGTAATTGTCCGCAAATGGCACCAGCAGACAGAAAACGCTCTCATAGTTGAACTGATGTGCCTATTTATCTCTGTTATCTCATTCAAACAAGAAGTCCACACCATTAGGGGAGAATGTTTAAGCAGCGGCCTGGGGAAAGTACTGGCAATTAGTTTTTGCCTCTTTGTAGCTTTCATTCTGTTGTGTGTGCTAGCCAAAACAGGAACCAAAACGTTTAATTTATTTATTTTATTTTGTAATCAAGTTGCTCGTGTCATGACACAAAAAGCAGAGGTGGCCTAATACGGTTCCAGGTCTGGGGTCAGAGGCTTAGGGGTCCTGAGCTCCCGGCCAGCCAAGATAGATTTAGCCATTTATACATTTTAACGCAATTAAATTTCCACATTTAGAAAAGAGACACATAACACTTTTTGATCATGGGCATTCAGTCAGTTAGCTTGTCAGGATAAACTGCTAGCTTCTCCCATTCCATCGTTTCCTAGCTAGAAAACGTCATATTATTGCTGTCATTTTATTGCTGTCATTTTATTAGAATATCATTTAATGAAGTACTGTATGTTAACAAACTTCTTTATCTTGTTTAAAAATGACATACATTAATAATAATAATAATCATCATCATCATCATCATCTCTCAAATTTTAGGGGTGCTGGGATTAAATTTAGGGGTGCTTTGGCACCCTAATAAAATGGGCTAGAAACGCCCATGCCAGAAAGTAAAAACCCTGCCACAGTTTGGCTAGTGTTCGTTAAGGGACCTTGCGGTACACTTGGGCCCTATTTTTCCTCTCTGTTGTCCCATATTGATGCTGCTGCAGCGGGGACATCAGCACTGGCATTGATATATAGGTTGGTCCGCTTCCATTAAAGCAGCCCTGACAGGTAAATTCCCAAGAGGAGGTGTTCAATTAAGAAGCCAGGGGAGAGGAACTGTCGCTTGACGTTCAGTTTCAACTGTTTGTTGTGGCACATAACGTACTCACAGGGACTATTGTTGCTTATTTATGTATATTAAGGTGGCATATAAAATCTAAATTCTACTATTTGTTCCATCATATTGAAATGTATTCCCAACAGTGTGTTGTTCTCTGTTCTCTTAATATATACAGTACTGTATATATAGGAGATAACTTACACTCAATACACATTTGATCAGCACTGCAACACGATGTACATTTCACAGTAATTTCCCCTAAGAATTAATTTGTATGATATTTAAAAATAAAAGTTTTTTATTTATTTAAAAACAAATAAAATAAAAAATAAAATAAACGTTTTCCCTCCTTTTTTTTTATTTTTTATACCGATCTCAAATTATAGTTAATTTCTGGATTCTTCCACATGTGTTGCACCTGTGTCAATGGATGCACCTGTGGTTATTATGAGTGTGTTCCTTCCACTTCCTCCTGCGCCAAAGTGTCATGTTGTGCCGTGGTTTCATCTGTTAGCCGTGAGTTCAATTAGCTCTTTTGGGAATTTTTATGTTTGAATACATTTCTGAGTTGCTGATTTTGGCCATTGTTCAAATATAAGAACTTGAATTGTCTCCCTTGGCTCCTACTTGACCTATGTGATTGCGCTTTTGCAATGAGAACTATTTATTTTTGTGCTCCCATGAATTTTTTTTTTTCGTAAAGCACTTTGAGTTGTTTCTTTAGATGATAAGGTCCTATATAAACAAAGTTGACTTGACTTGATGTTCAAATACTTTAAAGAGAAATTACTTTTCCAGTCAGCTTCAAATATATCATAATCATAACTTTCTAATTTCTCATTCGGTTTTGATGAGGTTTACTTTTCTGTCAATGTAAAACTGCTATTAATACAGAACATAAAAATAAAAAAAATAGGAGTCTAAAAAATATGTAGTTCCCTTGTGATTGTACGCTGTATGCTGCACAATGTCAAGACTTCCTGTTTTGGTTTTCATGGCAACAACAATCAGGGAATGCCCTTGACTTTTGACCTCGTATCTACTTTTTTGTTCATATCTATGGTTAAAACTAGCACTGAACGATTTTGAAAAATAATCCAATTGTGATTTTGTTACTATTATTGTTAAACAACTTTAATTAAAAAGACAGACAAAAGAAAGACTTGCTTGGATTATAGGCCATATTTTCCACCAACCATTCTATCAGAGGACTAACTGCACTGTACAGTATATAATCAAACTCATCTGGGGGTGCTTTAAAGTTCATCTGCTAACGATAGACAAAATGAATGCTGTGTACATGTCCATGCAAATTTCCTCAACCGAGCTGCCTCTTCTCCTTTTAGAAATCAATATAGCCATTTGTTCTCAGATGTCTTCATCGTGACGCGTCTTTGCATACTTAATGAACTTTCACTGTTCACTGTCCAAAGCTGTATTGATCTTTAAAAATGGCTCGTATTCAGCAGAGATTTCCATTCTGTCTGAGCAGAGCTGAGGCAGATACTTCCATACATCAAGCAGACAGACAGAGCACTTTATTCTCTTTTTTTTTCTCTAGCTTTCCCCAAGCCGGATTCTCCCAGTGACTATTTTGTTTTTTTTTCAGCCGTTGGCAATTTATCCACAGTCCTTTGGAGACAGCTGGTTAAAAGATGTGTAAAGGGAAAGTGTTGTGAATCTTAATCTAATTAAATTCAGGAGAGTAGCAGGGCATGCACTCCATCAGTTGATCTCGCTCGCCGATACTTGTGAATAATGAGCTCCAAGGTCAGCAGTCACATGGCCACGCCCAGATTTACTTTTGCTTCTCTTTCAACCTCCTCAGAGGCCATTTCACACACCGGGGTTTCAAATGTGGACTTATTAGGCAAATCAGATGGAGGAAGAAAATACTAGAAGGAATCTTAAGTCAAATCCCACCAATTTCCTCTGGTCCACATTTCTTCATCTGGATTGGCATTTAGTGTCAAACATAAACAATTACAAATTGTGTATTTTATTTTATTAAGTCAGTCGGTACTGACCCGATTTTTGACGATTATATTGACAGAAGAAAAAACACTTCCCTCCATGCTTAGTCCGTCTTTTTTTCTAAGTTTCCCGTCATTCGTTATTCGTCAACAAAATAGGCGTCTGTTACTGATTATAAATGTCCACCTGTAGTAATTATAAACCTTTCAACAACTTACAATTAAAAACAAGTAGTAGTGACACATGCAGACAGAGCATACAACAATACTCACCTGCATATATTCTTTATCCTCTTTGAAAAATTTGTAATATTATTCCACCTTAGTTTCAATGGGCTTCTGTTTTGCCATCAAAGCTGTTGTTGTTATTACTATAGGTTTTTATAAAGTACAATACTGTAGTAATGCTTCAGAAATTATTGTTGATGATTTTTTGGGGGGCGCTGGAGCAGATTAATAGAATTTCCATTCCAAAGTCATGGATGGCACCACTGTGCATTTCAATTGTGGCGTTTATATGCATTATGAAGGGATTCAGTACACCGACTTTGCTATTCTTATGTAACATTAAAGCTGTATTGTTTTACAGTACTCTAAAGAAAATAAAGCTGATATTATTATTAAGCTTTTATTCCATGGTCAAGTAAGTACAATGGTTTTAAATTCCTTAAAAATATAATTTTTTTATAGTCATTCTCATATAATTGACATTTTTACTCCAAAGTTACTTGGATAAGTAAATTGCATTTTTATTAACTTTGTATGTGCCCATTGATACTCCCACTGGAGTTTTTAAAAGACCAACTTCCCAAATGAGTGTTCTTTATTTACTATTTAAACATTCAGGGCCTAATGAAAGTGTTTGAAAAAGGAAAAGTGTTTGCGGGTGTTGAATTAAGCAAAGCAGGTTTGCCAGTGTGAAATTAGTTTGACCTGTAATTATACGGTGTGGATATTCACTTGGCAATGTCTGTATTTCTTCACTGCCATCATATGCGCTAATTGCATCGTCAACAATAGGACGGCAATAGTCACCATAGAGCACTATGCATATCATCGATTTACTTGCTCCTCTCAGACCCTCATTCTGGGAGTCCATCTGTAATTGTTTTTCCAAGCTCTCGGTCCGATAACAAGCGGAGACAGCCATGAGGAGTGACTCAGTCTCGCCATAATGAGCCTCTTCAATGCAAGCGCGGTCCAATACGGCGCACTCGGCCCGCGTGCAGTGCAAACACTCGGGACAACGGCCAGCGCCCGACGGATGCGGGTCACTGGGCTGTGTCATTGAATAGAGAGATACCTGTCACTCTTCTGGAGGGACAGCCAATTTCCTCCCCCCAAAAAATGCATCCAGCCGGAACTGGCATGCCTCAAACTCGTATGTTACGAGCGACTTATCTTTTTTTTTTGCAGCTTGCTTCGGAAGGAGCCTCAGCCAGAACAGGTTGAGCTTGATGATAAAGTGCCACAGTCGTCACTCAACCAGGTGCGCATGGTAATCAGTTTGGACCACCACTCGTTTATTATTTTGTTTTGGCCTGAGATGGTTGACACGAGTGCTCCTACTGGTAAATGAGTGAACGCAATGGAAATTTACCTGAACTGGCTCGTAGTGTATATTTGATCAGCGAATTGGTCATTAGATTTGGGGAAATGGATGACTGTATGCTTAGTTATAAGCTTGATTCTTAAAAGGGAAGTCAACCCTTTTTTTTTTTGACAATTTGTTTTATGCAGCCCTACTAGTCTAAATATGGTATTCTGTTTAATAGTGCTTTAGTGGAGTTAAGCAGCAAAATCCAGCCGTTTTTCTCCATCTCAGAGGCGGCCATTTTGCTACTTGCTGTCAACTGAAGATGACTTCAATGTTGCTCAGGTCTCAGGTAATGACCAATCACAGTGCAGCTTTAAAAAAAACAGGTGAGCTGTGATTGGTCATTGCCTGAGCCCTGAGCAGCTGTGATTTCATCTTCAGTCGACAGCAAGTGGCGAAGTGGCCGCCCCCTGATATAGGTAAAAACAGCTGGATTTTGCTTCATAACTCGCATTCCAAAAATGTAATATTAATGTCATGTCTAGACTAGTGAGTTCACATATAACATATTATTGTCAAGAATTTTTTTAAGCTTCACGTCCACTTTAAATGTTTTGATTTGGTTTTATTCAATTCAGTGATTCTGTCGCTTGCCACTTGAGAGAGCCCACGTTCCATTTGTTGTACGCACTTTCAGAATCACGAGTCTAATTGAGAAAGTGGCTGCCATGTTAATTCGATTTACGTTTGTGATATGAACATAATCGTCATTCTCTTCTTTTGATGCATTATGGGTGGAGCAGTCCACTTTTCAGTGCTACAGTCTTTCAAGGCTTTGCCCTCTGAGATGTTTTGAAGGTTCATTACGCTCCTTTATTCCCTTCCAAATTGACTGACAGCTTCTGTTACAGTCAAATATTTACAGCACGACCGTGGTCAATATTATGATATGAATATATGAAGTTTATTTATGTACTCATCTAACGCTGTTGGGGGGTAAAAAAGTATGGATGACCAAAACGTGAATAGATAAATAACTACAAGTGAAAATAAAAATGGGTATGAAATAAAAAAATATATATTAATGGAAATAAAACAGCAAAAAATATAACATAAATAAATACATTTGTATTTAATTTTTGAATTATATTTTTTATATCCGTTTTATTTTCACTTTTAGTCATTTATTTATTTTTAATTTTGGCAGTTTTGGTCCATACTGCCAGGACGAAATGTTATTCAAATGAGGGGGCGGTCCTAAGCGTGTCTTGGGTTGGTCTCCGTCATTGCAACTCAAGTCGCAAGTTGTGGTCACAGTGGACAAGATAGTTGTCCATTGCTGGAGTTCTCCAATGCAAGCTGGCGAGACTCCCTTGTTCGCCGATCCGCTCACTCGACCATTGTACGGCGAAGTCCAACCCAAGACACGCTTAAGACAGCCCCCTCATTTGAATAACTTTTCATTCTGGCAGTATGGACCAAAACTGCCATAATTAAAATAAATAAATAAATAAATAAATAAATGACTAAAAGTGAAAATAAAAACGAAAAAATATAATAATAAAAATTAATAAAAAAAAAATTAAATATAAATATATATATATATATATATATATATATTTATTTATATTTAATATATATATATATATATATAGTTTTTATTTCCATTTATATATAGTTTTTTTAAATGTACTTTTCGAATTATATTTTTCAATATCCGTTTTTGTTTCCACTTTTAGTCATTCATTTATTTCTTTAGTCATTTATTTATTTTGAATTTTGGCAGTTTTGGTCCTCCATAAAAAAAGATGGTGCGTGCATTTACTGATGATTAGTGTGCATCTCTAAATGTAGCTTAATTGTAGCATGTGTCCCGTACTGTTGAGTACCAGCAGTGCACCAAAAGCAATCATGTAAAGGATGCGAGTGAAGTTTAAATAATTAATATAGCAAAAGGAAAGCAGAAGGAGTCGTTTGTTTGCGGCCACGCACTCGACCCGACGTGCCTTCTGTCGTCACTTGTCATCAGTCAGCAGCTTGTTTTGACAGATATAGGACAAGCTTGACGTGACAAATGAAGCTAGGCGGGCTACGGCTTCCTGTGGGCCAACAAAGCGGCGGTGGATCGCAAACTAGCGAGGTTCTTTTCCGAAAAGGTTACCGCTGTTGGCTTGACAGCTGAGCTTTACGAGGACGTAATCGTCTTGGCATCCAATTTTGTTCATATTTTTTAAGTTCATCAGGCAGCAGATGTCAACATGATTTTGCTAATGACTGCTGTGAGACGACATTGCATCCGTTTAGCGGCTAATATCATAAGTGAGTACGCCACGCTGATGAATAGGTTGTTTATGAATGATGCTGCATATGTCGTGGAACAGAATTTAGACCTCCTCCAAGGCTCTTACAACTGTAAAGTAGTGCCTTGGCACCAGGGAGCAGCATATTACATTTAAGACTGTTGCAGCTAAGCTTCTGTAATATTAGTTGTTTTCTGCTGAGGATAAAGAATATATGCCAATGAGTATTGTTTGTATGAACTGTAAATTTACCATAGTTTCCCTGAACTGGCCATTATGCCATTCGATCCCTTTTCCTTTTTCAAAACTAAGTGGTGTAACTGCCAAAAAATAGCGAGCCAAGAAGTTAAATAGTCACTTTATTTCATTTTCTCTGTGCGCCAGAACAACATTCGTCACTCCGCTCTCTCAAATTCTGCCCAATCCGTCTCGCTGCATCCTGAAGGTGGGCCTCGATATTTGACAGTGTCAATTTAAAACCTCCACTCACTTCGGAATACATCAAGATGACTATTCTCCCCGTTTCGGTTTTGTTCTACCCTCATTCATTTTGCCGTTCTTCTCCGGGCGATTTAAGATGAATTAGTGTTGGGCCATCATGCATTGTTTGTCTGTCTCCCACTAAATGGAGCGGCGTGTGCAAGCATTTTGCTGCGTTTTGTATATTTGACTTCTTACCCATTCAAAGAAGACTCATTTGGTGTGTGACTTCTCCCAAATAACGAAGAAATTGTATGTATGTGATCTTGTCTACTGCATTCCATGCCCTATTCAAAACCGGTGTTTCAAAAACAGCTGTGTTTGTGAAAGTAATATAGAAAATATTGCAACAAAAACATGATTTTCCTGACCGGCAGCTTTTTTTGTAAGGAAGGCATCAGTGGCACAAATTAACTTTATTACACGAGTGGATCCAGTCAGTTTGCATATGACCTTTTTAATATAAATGGGGTGGGGAAAAGTCATTATTATGCTGATAAATGGCTAAATGACGGGTTGCTTCGCTTTGTCTGGCTCGGGCCTCAAACCAAAAGCTCTCCTCCGTCTGGTTCAATATTTAATGTGCTTAATCTAAAAGTCACACTTATATTTGTCAAAAGCTAACGTTGGCTGACATCATCTCCCTGCGAGCAGTTCACATACTCAGATGGTATATTTAAAGCCACTGACTTAAAGCCACTATTATTTCATAATTAGAATTAATTGGAGTGGTAGACTGTTTTTTTTTATTTTTTAAAAAGAGAATAGCATCTTTTTTGGGCAATGGATTGGCATGGCAACAAGTTCTTCGACCTTGAGTGGAATAGTGAAGAAATCATTGCTAACCACTGTCAATTGATATTTTTAATAGCGTCTAATAAGTATACATCTCTTGGGGGGATAGGGACGAGGTCGTGATTGCTTGAGCAAAAACAATCTGTTTTTAATTTTCCAGCCATATTGGTTTTGCTGAATGAATATAGCTCAATTTGCCGGAGGGTATTTATTTTACAACTGTCATCTTTGTCCTTTAAATTAGCCTCAACTGGCAAATCGACATAAAAAAAAAATCCTCATTTATTTCTAACAAAGGTTTCTTATTGAAAATGCAATTTTTGTGTGTGTCACATACAGTGGTCTCAGTCATAACCCCCCCCCCCCCCCCCCAAAGGAGTTACATATGTTTTAAGTCACAATGGTGAAAAGCATTTTGAAATGATTGCATATACCTAACATTTAAACAGGGCTGTGTAGACTATTTATATCCACTACTGGCTTTTAATGTGTCTATTTTGCATGAACTAAATCAACAAAAACAAAGGAGAAACATGTTCATTTCATCAGCTATTCTAATTTGCATATTTTCAGGCAAAGGCTCCAATTTGGTGTTTCTTTACAATCAAAATGTATGTTCCAAACTTGTCATGCTTCAAATGCATTTTTCACATTTCAGACTCCACTGGGGAAAGAGTCATTTTCATCTTGTGTGAACCCTTCGAATTGATGCAAAAAGGAAGAACAAAAAAATCTTAAGCGTCATTCAAAGCTCAGTGGAATGGCCGTAAAATGTCTCCGGCCCGCTCCTGGGGAAAGTGAGATTATTCTTTTAACGGCAGCAATGACAAGTTGACTTTGCTTGGGTCGAAACCATATCAGGCCTCAGAGTGGATAAGAGTTTAAAGGCGCAACCTCTGGATCATATCGTCCACACCGTAATTTGCACCGCGTATGAGTGTGAGTCCCTCCGTTGTTCTCCTCGTACTCGCTCATTTGGTGAAATGAAGTGAAAATCCAAAGGGATACTCGGGAGACTTAGTGTCGCTTGCAATCACTTTTTATCAACCCTGACGTGGTCACAGTTGCGTATTTCACGCGCGTGCACTTAATCGGCGTATAATTGCTGCCAACCTGCTTCAAACAAGCGTTATTTTTCACTTCATTCTGTACCAGCTGCCATCAAATGATGAACAAAGCCTCATTCGGAATTAGACCACCTTTCTTTCCGCAAGCTGTTGCTTTGCGATATTTAATACCATTTATTTACATAAATGTGTGTAAACAATTCTCTTGCTTCAAATGTAAACACAAGTTAACAACTGTTAAAACACTCGATCTAATGTGACGGTGTGATGGGAACGCAACTTGTTTCTGTGCTGTTTTGTGGTTTACTATTAGCACACTTTGGTTTGCACGTGCTATTTTGCTAAATTGTTATAGCAATTGCGACTTTCTTTTTTTTATGAGTCCACAAACAAGCAGTAAATAGTCAACTCTATATATATATATATATATATATATATATATATATATATATATATATATATATATATATATATATATATATATATATATATAAAATAAAGTACATTCTTCAATCTGTTTTTTGCAACTTTAGTTAAAACTATGAAAGTCTGCTAGCTTAATGCTAACACACAATGCAAAACCCCTTAGGCAGGCTAATGAAGGTAGCATTGATGTTGCGATAGTTGTAACCAGAGGTGGGAGTAAGTGATTGTTTTGCAAGTCTCAAGTCTTTGCCCTCAAGTCCAGAGTCAAGACTGACAAGTCTCAAGCGATTCACAAGTCCTACACTTTCGAGTCATTTTAACAACATCGTAGATTATATTATTACGGGTGACCATCAAAGTAGAAGTCAAGGAGCGAACCCAGAGTGGTGCAGCAGATTTCCGTGTGTGTGAAAAATACCTCTAAACTGCAATTTAAGGCACATTCCCTTTGTTTAAACATGGAATTACAAAGTAGCATAGGTCCACAATATTGAAAACAAAATAAAGAAAAAGCAAGCAAGCCAAGCAACAGCTGTCAAACTACTGTTGACAGCCAGGCACCCGATGCTAACGCTAACAGCTAGCCACGAACGCCGGAGACTTGTACCGTGTCGTACAATGACGGCGTAATTAACTTGCGGTTTCTTCGCGTCCTAAATTAGCTATTAAATATATTTTCAGGGTGGCATTATGATAATGGTTGTAAAAAATAAGTAATTTCAATAAAAACGTCGATAATGCAAGCCGAAATGTCAAAGGGAAACAATCAAGCTGGCGTTCACGCCATCATGCTGGCAGACTTCAAAGTAAAATCCGCCAAGGCTGTTGCATTGTCAATGTTTTATTTGGTCAGCTTTATTTTGAAGTTTGCCTTAGAGTAGGCGGCGTGTGTTTGCGGCTTCCCTGACATGTCTGAATGACTTTGCACGCACACGCACACACACACACACACACACACACCCACACCCACCCACCCACACACACACACACACACACACACACACACACACACACACACACACACACACACACACACACGTTTGAGTACACACAGAGACAGGAAGTATTCGTTACTATACATTTTAATCATTTTATTTTGGTGAAAGAAGCACGTCTTTTCAAGTCAAAGGGCTCAAGTCCGTGTGAAGTCACAAGTAATTGTTGTTAAAGTCCAAGTCGTGTTGCAAGTCTTTTAACATTTTGTCAAGTCTAAAGTCGTCCACACCTCTGGTGGTCACCATTTAAAAACTTATTTGAACATAAACATCACAGCAACACATGTAGACAGACAATATAACAATACTCACAGGCATATTCTTTAACCTCTAAAAAAACGGACTGAAACTTAGTGGGTCACTGAAACTGTGAAACTGTTTGTGAGTTGACTTGAGTTCATTTGGGGTTTTGGAAATGACGTCCGCCGTCATTACCTGAATGCTCAGCGTCAACAGCAAAACAAGTAATTGTCACTCATTTACAAAGGTCACCTTTTACGGCGAGCATTTTAGCATCTCCCCGATGTTTTTGTTTTGTTTCCACTCCACCAGGAACCGTGTGCAAAGTATTCACCAAATGAACGCCGTGATTGCGGCGTATTCATCAGCCGTTAAATTGCCTCGCATGAAAAGTGAAATTGTCTGTGTAATGCGATCAATTAAGAGATGCGCTTTGGGAAGCGGCGCCATCCTGCTGTTGTTTTTCTGGGATGGGGAATTTACTTGTGTGAATAATGTTTTATTTGATTTGAGGGGGACATTAATGCCAGTGGCCCGCCGGTGATGCTTGCTGCAAGCATCCCGGTGCTGGAGCGCTTCCAGAAAAGAACTCAAGTAACTACTTCTTTTCCTCACGACCACTTTGCGCTCAGAGGAACTGGCAGTTATAGAGTGTTTTATGCAAATGGGGGTCACCGGCGCTGGAGTCGGTGGTGGATTTAAGCTAGAGAGGAGCGCATGACTCATCCATAATGATGCAGAAAGAGGCTCTGATTGGATCATACAAAGCAAAGCTCCTTCCCTCTGGAAGTCTCGGGAAGACTGTAATTCCCTGCTCAAACTAGGACCATGTGATCCAAATTGTAATTCTATTGAATATTCTCGCTTCCAGCAGGGGTGGGCTAACTTTGGTACTCAAGCGACACATTTTCATTGTTAATATGAGCATGAAAAAGTTGAAAGTTATTGAACGTTTTGGACTATTTAAAACACATATATTATTCACAATGAATTCAAATCAAAAGGTAAAATTTGTTAAATTTGATTAAAATTGAATTTATTGACAGATGCTGTTTTGTTTATAATAAATCAGATGGTTCAGGTCTAAGATGAGGTTAGAAAAAAAATAGTTTGAAATGTGTATATATATATATACAGAATAAAGTAGGATATTTTAATTAAAATGAGTAAGTGCATATGTAAAGTAGCTTGTTTTTATTCCAATTTTGTATTGTGCACAATAAATCAGATGGGCCAGGTCATTTGAGATGAGGTTTAAAAAGCTTAAAACTTTAAAGTCCGTATGCAAACTAGTTTATTTTAATTATTTGGTATATTCTTATTCTTATTATTTGTGATTTAATTTAAATTAGTCATTCTCAGTAAAGATAAATATATATATATATATATCCATCCATTTTCTTAACCGCTTGTCCTCACAAGGGTCGCGGGGGGTCGCTGGAGCCTAACCCAGCTGGCTTCGGGCAGTAGGCGGGGTACACCCTCAACTGGTTGCCAGCCAATCACATATATATTTGAGAATTTTAAGCAGTTGCGCATCTTAATTAGATGCACTCTGCATTTTGCCATACTACATAATAAAAGGCCGCCTGGACAAATGTCATGTTTACAACGCTAAGAATGCGCCCGCGCTGCCAAATAAATGCCGCACCCGTTGCTCAATACATATTTATGCTCCCAGATGGACATTTGCTGAGGCCGCCCAGAATATCATCCATTCTATTAGCGGGAATTAGTATGCTGATGCAAGTTTTGTGTAAATGTCAGGCAGGATTCTGCTGTTGTGTAATCCCTCCCTTAATTGGCCAATAATTGCTGCACTTGCACTCCAATCAATGGCCGGTGCTTAAAGATGAGGCTCTTCCTTCAATACAGTATTGGACATTGTGAGTTTAATGGCGAGTCAGAGAGGGTTTTCCTGTCTTCATAAGGATCCCAAAATGAGCCCATTCGCATGCATGTTAATGTATCTGACAGGGATTTGCAAAATGGGTTGACCACCATTGACATTGAAATGATACCCTTGCTGAGTATGCTAATTTCACAGTTTAATCATCCACTTGGGAATTATTTGTATTGAAACCCAGTCATACATTCATAATGATAAACTGTAGTAGTGAGATACAAATGTATTCATTATTTGCAACATTTACCAAATGACATTCCCCACTTACAAATGGGGTCAATATGTTCTATATGAAATACGAATTGAGTTAATTAAAAAAAAACATTTTATACCAAGAAAATACATAATTCACCAAGTACCACCATTTGTTGTTGGTGCTTAAGATGCGATGCTTAAATGCATTCATTGCTGACAACTTTGCCACATACAATTGCTAGACGATGACACAGTATTTTTCATTGTCACAGTAACAACACAAACAAACAACAGAGATTCACTGAAAGTGCTAGAGATTTCAAATCTCCAAGGGCTTCTTAGCGGTCTCTTCAAAGTGAATCTTCCCTCGCAAGGTGACACGCTGTCACAGTCACCAGTGACAGTTCCACCCACGTTCCTACCTAACCTGATTAAAGCCTCTCAGCCGCTGGTGGATACCAGCTTCAGCGAGGGTGGAGGGGCGGTCGGGAATCCGGGGCGGCCGCGAGCAGATGGCGGGCTGATTGAAAGGATTAGTTCAAATTAGCGAGAGGGCTGTTTCCTATAAATGCGCGAGGATTCATCAAGCGCAGAGGTCGCGGGTGAAAGTCGCAGGTAATGTGGAAGCTATGTGTGTAAACGTAGATGTGGTTCACCGGAGAGCAGATGACGCATTGGCCGATTTTATTTTTTCCTGTTGTTTGCCGCCAGTGGCCACAAACCAAGCGCACCTTGGAGGCTGTGAAAACACCATCTGCCTGGCTCATCCTTTCGCATAGGAATCACCCAAGACACATTTGACACAGTTGATAGTATTTAAAGGTGATTTATTCAATGAAAAAAGTGACTTTTTAAAAATATTTGTGGCCAAAAAGTCGGGTAGCTTGATGCTAATGCACTATGGAAAACACCATAGAGGGACTAACAAAATTAGCATCGCTGTTTCGGTAGTAACTTGTGTAATATTACTATAAGTTACTAAGTCAGTTGTGAAAGAAACTCTTCTTTGTGTGTTATGTTTGATTTTGTTATACTGTCCCCTAGTGGCCAAGGCGTGCACACCAGAAGGGGCACAATGTCATTGGAAGCATGAAATCATGATGCACTCCATGCTGAGGTGTTTCTACTCTTAATATAATCAAGTAAACATTGCACATTTTATGATACATTTTAATACCAAGGAAGCAATTTTGTATGTATATGCGCCATAAAATTGCCGTAGGAAAATATCATTACATTGTGCTCCTGTAGCTAAGAACAGCAGGAGATTGATGCGAGTGCATGATCCTTATAATTAATCAATAAAAAAGTAGGAAATAAATAAAACATTACGGCGATTCAGGCATTCTTTATTCTGTCTACTTTTCCTCTGGAGGAATACTAAGATATTATTATTCATTAGGAATTTTCATTCATATCCCAGCTGTATGTAGGTTAGCTCTTCACTACTCCTTGGTGGTTTTGCATGCGGCAGGTTAATAAACTTCTCCCGCATCACGAAAATAATACGAAAGACTGACACTTTGAGAGTAGCGCCGCTCGTAAATCCGCAGCCCGAAGCTCATTGTAAAACTCCATTAAAAGCCGGAGGAGCTGCACAGCCTATGATAAGTCCAGGTTGGCTCGCCGCGCCAACAACATGTGACAGTCATTTGAGTCACCGTAAAAAAACAAAAACAAAAAAACATTAATTATAGTCACTGCTTTAGTGTGTTTTTGATTAGTTTTGTTGTTGCCTAAACTATAGTGGGACCTCTTCTTCAAATTCCCATTTCTTCAGTAAAGGCCTTGTGAAATCATCTGGTGTAACAATTTTGATAGGGTGTAATTAACAGAGGGGGGGGGGGGGGGGGGCTCTTTCTGAGTGGTCTTCAAATGAGATGCATTCAGGTGGAGTGTTGCAGATGTTGCAGCACACTATGCAAGAGAACTGAAATGTGCTGTCATCATGCAGACAAGCAAATATACTGTAGAGGGCACATTGACTCATTTATGACTTTCAGTGAACAATTTTGTGCATATTGGGTGTATAATATGGGGCGGGGGGGGGGGGGATTTTTCATTGTTTACATTGAGTTTGGTCTGTGGAGGGCCAAGTGCAAAATTAAGCAACCAAGTAAATATTTTGTAAGATGCCTTCATTCGTAAATGATTCTGTGAGTAAGCCATTCTGAATTTTGACGGACTGTGATGTAATAATGAGGGGGGGGGGGGCTACTTGTATCACTTTTTATACTTTGGGATATTTCTAGGCATCACTATATTATATATAAACAAAATGTATACCAGATGAAAGACCAAAGTCTTAAGTATATTTTTGTATTCATGTCATTTTCATACCTTGTGTCAGAGTTATAAGCCATCAAATAGGGGGAGTGAACATGTGACATGTTGCCCCACCAATGGTTAAGTTGTCACATTATATGGGGTAAGATGTCACACTGGATTTTGCAACTCATAAAACTAGGAAAAAAATATCCTTATTCTCCTGTTTTTTCTTGTTTTGTTTTCTTACACCCAGAGAAATTGTTGATCATTGACCTTGAAAATTTACCATTGTCATTGAGCATACGTTAACATAAAATATTGTGAAATAGATTAGTCCTTAGGAAATGATGGCATGTAGGTCATAACTCTCAGTCTCAAATGCCTGTTTTGCTTCCCTTAAACTGGGCATTTGAGATTAAATTTAATTAAAAATAAATAAATAAAGCATTTCGGTTAATGGATGGATGGTTCATCATGAAACTTAAACCTGTTCTGACATATTGGCTTACTGTAGTTCCATCAACAACTGGAAAATCCATTTTTAAACTATGAAACAAAACCTGCCAAACTAATTTCCTCACTCTTCAGACTCATCATCTGAAGAACAATCTGGCATACGTAAACCGAGTTGCCAGGAGATGCATTTTTCATTGGCCCATTATTTGCATATGTGACAACAAACCCCAGAATGACTGAGACAATTTGCCCCAAACTACCATGTTGGCTAATACTTGTACTAGTTTAAAATTAGCTTAAAACAGGACAGTGACTGAGGCATGACAATATGCCTGAATCTCTCATGTAACGATTCCACACGATTTGCTGCTAGAATTTGTCTATGTATATCACCTGTTTCAAAATATATGAAGTTGAACATTTTTACTTTGGGTTGTGCAAAACAGATAACTGGCCCTCATCTAAGCTCACAATGTTAGTTATTCTCTTCTCACACAAGCCCTGACCATTTACCAAGAAAACTAGTATTCCACTTTTATGTTGCGCCCTCTGGTGGAGAAGAAAATTACAATGTGACAACTTACCCGTGATACAACTAGCCCGGGTCTCCCCTATATTCCGTCTCCACGCAGTTTCTCCGCCCACGACTTGAAAATCCATCATTTTTCAAACAATGCTGGGATTATGGCTGCCGCACAACACAAAAGCAACATCCTGACAAAGCCAAAAGGTAATAGCTAACAGCGGTAACAGCACAGCATAGCTAACGATAACTAAAACCAAAGTCAAATGTTTTTCATTGTTGACGTGAGCTTTTGGCGGCATCCGCTACATGCCACATGCACAGATGTGCTACAATAATTGAAAGAGTGTAATTCAGTAATGTATTGATGAAGTGAGAGTGAAATTTGAAAATTTTGGTCACCATGGTAACCAAAGCCCATTGGGTGGTTGACTCATTTGTTTGAGACAGAACCGCCCCTGAAACTGAGTAATGTGTGCATTTAAGGCACCTTAGAATTTTGTTTTGATTTTTTTTTTTTACATGGCATTGTTCATATCTGAAAAATCCTATCTAAAAAAAAAAAGAAGTTGGGATTGTCCCTTTTAGTTAAAATGCATTGCCTTTTTAATTCTTAACATATAGAAAATAAGTCAACTGAGTGATTTTTGTACCAAAGCGCACTGTCAACAAGGGTAGAAATATAAAACCTTGCCAAAAAGTATCTCTAAATGAGTGTTGCCAAAAACTAATCAGATCAATCAATCGTGTATCTGTGCGTGCCAGCTCATTATTTCCCCCTCATAAAGCACAATCAATGTATAATGGAATCAACTTGACACTAGGAATCAAAACACTAATAGCGCGTCTTTCTCGCCATAGTCGTAATTATGTTGAACCATTTCCAAGTGTTAATTGTCACATGTCAAGTTCCGTAATGGTCTGAAAGTGCGTGCGCTCCAAAGTTATTATCATGTAGTTTCATTTCCTGTCTGTCAATTGTGCCAAAAAAGAAACGAGACTTTCAACGACAGCTCAAGACCACTTTAGCAGCATGCTTGCAATAATACCTGAAATTCAGGACTGTGCACAGGATTTTTTTTCAAGACGCGCTGGCTGTTCTCCTACCGTCAACATTTCCAAAGAAATCAGAAAATCCTGGCTGATTACGAGTGATTGGGTTCAAGCACGAATCAATAACTCATTGAATCGCCGTTAATGTTGTTGTTGTTGTTTTTCTTTTCAGAAAGCGAGCGCGGGTGGGGCAGAAGGTCACACAATCACTCTATTAAATGATACACCACAGGGCACTTGGGCATGAAAGGAATTGGACCTAGCTACTAACTCACTTGAAAAACGTAATTGTTCGACAGAAACCTCTTGTATTTTTTTGGGGGTAGTATTTATGTGACGATATTTTCTATATAACTGTAATAAACATGTTTTTTTTTTTTTGTAGTTCGTGACTCGGAACGGAAGGAGAGCTTGCACCAACTGCAGCATACAATGTGTTGTGACTGTGGAAGTTTTTGTTTAGATAACTGGCACCGTTTTCAGACAGGTTTGGTAAGCACGATTACATTCAATTAGGCTCTTCTACATTATTCAGCAAACCATGGGCAAAAATAAAAGAATAGTGTTGAAGAGCTCGGCCTTATTCATTGCCTTATAAAAGATAATCCAGTATATTGAATTTCAAAATTAAATACTACTGAACTGTACGCGGACACTGACTCTTTCAATTGAATAAATATAATTTAAATTTATAACATGAAGGCAATTTTTGTATGTTTCCCAAATTGGATTAGCACATTAGCAGCTTTAATGACTATAGGGGGAGCCCTGGCGCAAAATGATAATAAAAAATAATGCATTAGGTCAAATTACAGCTTTGATACAACACAAGTTGTGTTTTTTTTTTGTGTGTGTGTGTGGAGAAAACATGCTATTGTGCTTTATCTAGTAAATGGAGCACAAGAAGACATGAACCTGCATGACACGAGCGGGTGTGATCATAATTGAAATAAATGATGCATGCGCCAGCTCGCCGCTGTTGATGAATGGAGCTGATCAGCGGAGACCAAGGCAAATAATGCGCTTTTTGATTCCTCCAGTCTGGATGTGACACTGAAATAATGTGAACTCCATCAGCGTAATGAGGTGGCCCGACCTTCTTCCAACGACCCCCCCACCCCCACCCACCCACACACAAGCCTGCATCCACTCGCTCACCCCCTCTGTGTCGCCTCTGTGTGGGTTTCATCTGTCTCAATTGCTTGTTTTTCCTCTCACCTTCCCCAGCGAACGCCCCTGGAATAAATATTCAGATTTAATACTTAGGGTAGTTATTTTGTATTACCGGCGATGTGATTTGTGGTTTATCTCACAATTTTTAAACGGGGTACACAACCACATATATGTATAAATATTGTTGTTGTTTGTTGTTTTTTTTTTTTGTACATCATAACTGATACTTTAAATGTGAGAGACCAACACATGGTGAGGAAAAATTTGTTTGTATGAAATAGGGCTGGGTATCAATTCTAATTTCCTCAATCGATTTGATTTCGATTCACTAGAGTTCTGTTCGATTTGATTCACTTCAATCCGATATCGATTAATTATGGAACATCAATTCTTCATAAGGACATGATAAAAAAAACTCCACGAATATTCAATTCAAATACAATTTTGCAGAAGAAGTAACTGGTTAAATTATTCAATTAGTTTATTAATATAAGTAACACGTTTGATAATCACTTAGGTGTTACACAAACATTGACATCAACAAGGATAAGATTTAAATAGTTTCATAATTTAAATTCAATAATTTAAAATATGAATTAAAAAGATCCTGACTTGTCTTAAAGTGCAATAAGTCAGGTCTTTCATAAATGTAAGAAAAATGTTTTAAATTCATGTGAACAGCAAATTTCAAGAAAACAGAAAAAAATAGAGCTATTCAATCAAAAATAATTTCAGACTCAGCTCTTGAGTAGTTACTGATACCAAGGACAGATACCACTTGCACTTTTGATACAGTACATAAAATTTCCCCCCAAAAATGACATCAATGACATCTTATTTTAAAAGGTCCGTATAACCCATTAAAGCATTTCCTTAAAATTGTATGAAATCAATAGCAAATTTTCTGTTCTTCTAATTTCTAGTTCTAGCTCTGTGTCGTTCATCAGTACTGTGTGCATGGTGGTGGAAAGCAAAACAAACATTGTAAAGGTCAGTGTGTTTTTCTTCCTGTCCAATCTATGACCACTAGTGGCACAAGTGTTTTTAGACCTGCTGCTTTTGACACCTGTAACAAGCGTTTCTTTGGTCCGGCTGCTAGTTTGCACTCATAATAACAGTAAGACTGTGGAGGCTTAGCGGTGCCTCGTGCTTTGTGTTCTTGGCAAGCAGAGGTAACGAGTGTGCCAGCCCACTCAGCATAGATTCGCAGAGGACCAAACAAGCAAGACTCGCTGTCAATCTCACTGTGGATTATCGGTAAGCGGGGATACAAACTGCCTTCAGGCCACACTCGGAAGTTTGTTACCATTTGACATGTCGATGATTGATCCCTTGTGAAGTACAGCTATGATTTGTCATGGGCCTGATTGGGCCGTTAGTTTTCTATCGACGTTGTATTTGGAATGGAATGGACTCAGGAGCTGGACAACTGCTGGGTTAGCGTAATTCAGTCTGTCAACTTCTCATGATTCTAACGTGAGGTCTTGTTGCAATCTGTGGTGTTAGCAAGCTTGGTAGCTAAACTCACTAGGCTAACTACATGTTTTGTTCTTTGCTTTGTTGTGACTAAAATAGTAAATGTTTGTTTTGCTCTATATCATTAAGGGGACATTCGGTGATCCCTAGCGCCATCTAGTGGTCAAAGCCCACAGGAGCTACAGTGGCTCAGAGAGACTACATTTCGCAAGCCTACCACCAATTCTTATTTTGCGTGAGCAAACCAGCATCTCGGCGAGTGACGCCGAAAGACCGAGCAAGCCAGAATTAGCTGGAGCGGCTAGCGGGAGGAGCTAGTCATTTTTTATTTTTTTTTTAACCTTGTGAGAGCAAAGCAGAAATTGACAAGCGACGGGCCCGAATTGCGGGAGTTAGTGACGGCCAGCTGTGGAAGGTAAGCTGCGATGAACCCGTTGGGACCGACACTCGATGCAAGCTCCACCCGGGCTAACTACATTCACAAAGTTGTCCTTTGGGCATCCGTAGCAGGAAGATGGCGGCAAAACATGGCAGCTCGAGTAAGGTGAGACTACAGTCATGTGATATGATTTCTAGACCTATGAATCTATGGGGAAAAAAAATATGCGATACAACATATTTTTAGCATATTATTGACATAAACAGTCAGGTTTTAAAATGAATGAATTCTTAGTTCAGCACGAGATGGCGCTAGGGATCACTGAATGTCCCTTTAAACTTCCCCCAAGCACATGGCGTTTCGACGCCAAAGCAATTTCCCAACTACCGAGAATTGACTAACTTAGGTTAACTTAGGCTAAGTTGGAAAATTCCCGAATTGGCTTCAAACCCTCACTCACACAAGAAAATGTCATCTTTTACCGGCAGCGTGAAAGGGGCAATAGTTTGCTCCCAGCAGCCTACCTGCGTCTACCTCATTTTGATGCAATCTGGCAAGATAGGTCAACTGGAAAAGCCCCACCGTTAAACAAGCTGAAAGGGGCGTGCTGCCAGAGGTGGACACACACAAAAAACATCAGGACGAGGAGAGACATCTGATTAGCCAGTCAATTCCCTGCTGCTCCACCTGTGTGTGGTCAGCCGTGCTGTCTTCGCTCTATGTTCCAGCCAATCGGCTGCCTGTCCACCTGTGTCTTGTACCCTCATTAGTTGTGAGTCTAATTAGTTCCATTGTTTCCCCCACTCGTATCTCATGAGAGCAATGCTGCTTTAACCTTCACACTGTGAGCACCTTTTTTTGTTGCCTCGCATTTGGGTTTAATCCTTAAGCCCCAGGATGTTCGTTCTGGCGTTGCGGAGTCTCGGTAACTTTTGTTCTTCCGTATATGCTTTGTTTATGGTTACCGGAGTGTCACATATTGGGATTTAGAAATGAGTAATTGCCACTCTTGGCAACAACAAAATGAGGCTTCATAATTGACAGGCCTACAGCTCTGGGAAAAATGAAGGGACTACTACACAACTATCAATTTCTCAGATTTTGCTATTGTTTGAGTAAAATGTACATTTTTGTTTCATTGTTAGCATTCCCACATATGTTATTGTGATTTTTATTCTCCACACTTTTTTTTTTTGCCGCGTAACAACTCCCACATAATACTTCCGATTTACACCATTCAAATTACTTGCTTAAAAAATTCACGCCTCCCCGGTAATATATTGTCTGATTTCACATTACTTACAGTATTAGCACAATTTAACGTGAAATATAAAATTTGCCCTGTTCATTTTCAATGGGACTGACATTGAACTTTTTCTAAGTCCCACCTGTCTGATGCTGCTCAGTGGCACAGTTGGTAAAGTGCATTGTCCAGTAACCAGGAGGTTGAGGGTTCGAAACCCACCTTTGACTGTACATTGTAAATATATCCATAGCCAATATGCTAAGTGATATACATGTACGCCAACTGACTACCATATCAAGAAATGCATTATCATTTAACTGAAATGATTACATGCATGCTAGTTTACAGCATCAAATGACACTTTTCAAAATAAATACACCATTAGCCACATTTTCAAACAAGTCACGATAGCTCAGTGGTTAGAGTATTTAACTTCCACCACCAAGTACCTGCGTCCAAACCCCGCTTGGACCACATTTTAGTACTTTAGTAATTCGTCTTTCAATTTACGTCATAAGCACGTGCATTCAAATCTTAGCATTCAGCTTTTCAGCATTCCCACGCAATTTCTGCAAAAACTGCAATTTGTCTACTTCTATAGTGACATTTCAAACAAATCATGCTGGATAGCAAAATTCACCAACATCTCCAGGTAAATTCCCCTGTAACGGCGGTCCTGTTACCAGATGTGTCCCGTAAGAAAAATCCTTGCTAGACATGGCGCATCAAACCAACTCCTTCCGAGAGTCTCGTCCATGTTCAGCAATTTCTGCCGCGTTGGATTTTCCCCAAATTGGACCGTTGTCAGAGGCTAAAAGATACAATTCAAGTCAGTTCTCTAAGCTGTACTTATTTGTTGTCATTTTCCAAAGCGAACGAGACCTTCTGGATTATCTGCAAGCATTTGCCATTTTTATTCCTGAAAATGTCACATGCAAATTGAAGGGTTGGTGTTCTCATGGAGGCACCCAGAAAGATCTTAGCGTGAAAGCCGTCACTTCATCTGCTCTGTTGCGAGGACCTCTTCAGATCTCATTTGTGGAGCTGCTGACATTCCTTGAACCTCCCTCGTCCTCATCCCCCTCTTCCTCACCCTCACTTTGACAGTTTACACTGCCGAGGCCCGCAGTCTTGCACGCACAACCTGACAGCATTTTAATCAAAACGCAATAAGACAACCCAGTAGGCTGCATCCTTTCCATTTATTTTAATGAATGTAGTGTATAAGACTGTGGGGCTGTTTGATTGCGTGAGTATGCAATGTGACAGAGTACTGTACATTGGCACACATGCAGATTAATGTGACTGGAATGTGTGTTCCACTCCATGTATGAATCAACAAAAGGAAATTATTATCCATTAACATTTTGTGAATAATACTCTTTTATTTTTTCTCAATTTTTTTTGCAGAAATCAAGGGAGGGGTGTGGTATTATTATACTGGACAAATTAACGGGTGCGTGTTATTCACTGGATTTTACGGTAAATCAAAGTAAATTTGGATGCCTTGTTCAAATCTAGGGGTGTACAGTAGATACGTATTTATGATTGGGTAACACATCTTCCATTGTACTTAAAGGGGAAGTCAATCCCAGAAAATTTCCGTGACAATAATATGTTTCTATGCAGCCCCACTCGTCTAAATATGGTATTTTGGTTAACATTGCGTTAGTGGAATATGAGTTAAGCTGCAAAATCAAGCAGTTTTTTTTTATATCAATATCAAAAAGCGTCCATTTTGCCACTTGCTGTCAAGTGAAAATGACATCATAGTTGCTCAGGTCTCAGGTAACAGCCAATCACAGCTCAGCTTCAGAAAACAGGTGAGCTGTGATTGGTTGTTGCCTGAGCACTGAGCAACCATGATGTTATCTTCACTCGACTGGGTTTTGCTGCTTAAATTCTCTCTCTCTCTCTCTCTCTCTCTTTCTCTCTCTCTATATATATATATTTCTTCTTCTTCTAACTGACTGGCTGATGTTTGCCGCCAGAAGCTTAGTGAGCGACCGGTACATTCCAACACTGTGGCAAGCCGACTCCTGACTGTATGAAATTAAACAGGACTGGCCGTGTAATTGCTTCTGCGGGGACTGCACCAGCTTCAGTAATACACTTTGTGATTGGGATGTGCGACGCGGCTGCCCTCACAGTCAAGGCAGAATAAACAGCAAAAAAGGAAAAGAATCTATTCTGGTCTGTAACCGTGCGCGCGGGCGCGACAACACCTCAGGGAGACAGGCGGCCATATGTGGCCTCTGCTGGCTTTGACTGCACACACGTTACATTTCGCTCTCAACTATCCACACCTTCCTGTCAGGAGCGTTTGCCGGGATAACACAACAGACATTATGGGATGTGACAGCTGGTGCCGGGTCAATTGTTGCACACCTCCGGTTGAGCATGAGAAGTCTTCCCCTTCTCCAGAATTCCCCGTGGTATCTTATCCTGAAAGGCAACAAGGTAAAAACAAAAAAAGGCATTTGATCATTTTGGAGACGACGTCGTGCATTTGATTCACAAGTCAAACAACATTATAAAACATTTAAATGTTTAATTGCTCATACAATTGTAAGCTGACCAATAATAAGGTAAAAAGAAAACATGACAACGTTTTTAGCATTCGTAATAGTTATTAATAGTTATAGTTATTTCGAGGTCATTAGAAATCATAATCCATACATAAAGTTGACGTAATATAACACTGATCTCTCATTGATTACAAGTGGCATGTGTCAGGTGACACATTAAATCCCAATCCCCAGTTCTGGTTCTTCTCTTGTCAGGTTCTACTTAACGCCACTTGTTGAGGCTCACAAGGCACGAGGGCAATAAGAAAATGCACTGACACTGCAAATTGAAGCCCGACTGAGGTATGTTGATGTCTACGCACGACGGTAGAAGTTTTATGTTGATTTAGTGGCCAGAGTGTGTTTTAATGTAAGCCCTAGTTATGGTTATTTATTTTCTCATTTTATATCTGAGTAAGTAGAAGCATGCTATGTTAAACACAGGAGGCCTCAAAATGGAGCCGTGTGGTTTTCCACATGTAATTTTGGTCTGCTCAGATTGAAAGTTCTGTATTGACACAAAATCATTCATGTCTTTTAAGCAAGATGAAAACCAGACGAGAACTGGTGCTATTTTCAGAAGTAGATCCTGATTTGTTTATATCATGTCACATTTTATGTGTGCTTAAAAATAAATCCACAGTGCAGGTTCTTGGATAGGTTGTGGTTCATGTTGTCGCATTAGATAATGAAAATCCTGGAATTCTTGCTGCTTATCAGCAAGTATCAGCTTACCAATATGTGATGCAAGCTCACATGACTCAGAGGCAGCCCTAAATGCCATTTTGTAATGTTGAGCTTGATGAACTCATTGTTATTCATCCATCCGCCAATGTTATGAGTCACCCCAAGCCCATTTGGATCACCGCAGAGGGCTTCCTGTGCTCCTGGAAGCTATGTTCTCTTAAAACGTTCACATTTTTTTTTCCCACACACGCTGCAATATTGGGATTTGACAAGTAATAATGACTGTTAGCATAATAATTAATGAGGCAACATGGTGTTATGATCTCCCTTTTCTGCATAAGTAACACCTGCAGGCACGATAACATCCAAAAGTAATACAGTTCTAAGACAGAATGACATCATATTTCAAGTAGGATCAAATTAAACGCCACTCCAATGACATGTTGTATTATGACAGCAATTTAAATGGAGATAAAACTAGCATTACAGTCGTGAGGCCTTATTTAACAATCACTTCACTTTTGACAGCGGCGTGCGTTTGAATCCCCCTCCCTGAGCAGCTTTACACCTTTTTTCTTCCTTTCCGCTCAAACTGCTGAGTCCGGGCTTCCATCAGCCGTCGCGGTGGTGCGTTTTTGCTGACTGATACGCGTCCCAGCGGGATTTCGACCTGTCAAGACACGAGTCGGTTGAACGGCAGTCCTGTTAAATTGTTTTTGTCTTTGGCGTGCACCCTTGATAATTGACAAGTTGCAAATTAGCTGCAGTCCTGGCTTATCATCTGTCAGCCAACACCCAATACCCATGCTGTCCTCTCCACAGATTGCACCTACTATTTAGTCTTCGGACAGGGAGAACAGACAATGAAAACTGTAGTTAGATCCCGGATGGGCTTTCTGGGGGGTTTTCCACACTGGTTAGATTCAATTAAGTCTCTGATTGGCTGGCACCCAGTGCCGGATGTACTGCGACTGTTGCCCAAATTTACCTGGCTCCAGGCTCCAGCACACAACACAAGTGAGGACTACAGAAAAAGCATGGCCTTATTATTTCCTCAAAGCACAGATATACTGTAGAGGCTCTTTCTCCCCACAGTGTTGCTTTCTGTTTTGCAAAACAAGTTATGGTTTAATTTGCATGAGCAGTTAAGAGCCACAAAACTTTTCTTTTGATTGCAGTTCAAAAGCCTTTAGTAAGCTGACCACAAGCCGGGACCGAATTGGAATTTATCTTTTGTGGTCATAAAGTAGCACTTGTGTAAAATGATTGTAATCCGAAAACCACCCCGGTGTGTATTTTTCATAAAAGTGAAACACAGATTTTGACCTTAATAAATGTTTAAAAGCATATTACCCGTGGGTGCCATTTTGGGCTTTTTGATGGTTCTGACCAAGTTATTTCAAAATAAAATACCACTTACGAGTTAAGATGACATGAACGTGGAAGTCAACGTTAAACATTTCTTGACAATAATATGTTATATGTGACCTCACTAGTCTAAGCATGACATTCTGATTAAAACTCATTTGCTCCCAAAAACATATAAATATGTTCTATTTTAAATATTTTAAGCGTCCCAAAGACGTATTTATAGTTTTGGGTGTTTTTTTTTAATGCTAGATAATGGATGAAGCAATAGTAGTAATTACAAAAACGGCCAGCAGGTAGCAGCAGAGTATAAGAGATCAACCATGTTGCAAACAAGCTGATTTTCCCACAGTTCTAAACAGTTGTGAATAATGATGAAACTATAGTAGCTATAGGCTAATGCTAATTGCTGCAAAACGGAAACAGATAGAAATATAACTTTTTTTCCTGATGAAAGAAGAGACTCTAATCTGTCTTTTGGTAGGGTCCATGTTTTTATAGCAATAGAACACAATATTCTCCTTGGCCTTGCAAAATCTGTCAAAATTCAGTAAAACACCCGGGAGCAAAGGGGGTTGCTTCAATGAAAATGGCCTATGAGTGAATGAGTTAATATTAGATTTGTGGAATAAAAGTTATGAAGTCCAGCAATTTTTATCCATCTCAGGGGGCGGCCATTTTGCCACTTGCTGTCGACTGAAGATGACATCACAGTTGCTCAGGCAACGACGATAACTGAACTGTCTTGTTGGTGATTCTTTTGTACGCAACTTTTTGGGAATCACCGAGTTCGATCATTTGTTACCGTTCCCGGACATAATCAACACTGAACTGAATGCGTTTATGGTTTACTGCCGACGGGATTAGAAGCGAACTGGCGTCAGAAACCTGCACTATGTCTGATTTATCGTCGCTTCGACACTCCACACTAGTTCAGGTGGATCAACATTTCATAAAAGCACAACTTGTATCTATATAGTGAGTGTGGGTGTGTTATCAGAGAAAACAGCGTGACAAGCGTCGGCGGCCGAGTGGAGGAGAGTTAGCTGCAGATTGATGAGCCTGCCCGTTTGATGGATGGAGCTTCAGCGCTCGGCTATCAGCCTTTCTGTCAGCGTCTGAGCGGCAGCACATCAGCGCGCACAAACACGTATATACATGCAGCGCTATCATTTCATTCACACAACACCAGTCATGTTCACTGACGAGATAAAAGGGGACCGAGCCCAAAAAACTGTGGGCATGATTGTATCTCCACAGATCATTTCAAGATGATAACAGAGCGGCTTCAACGAGCAATTTTCATATTTATTATGCATTATATCAGTAGAAATGTTCATATTGAAAAAAATGTAGCAAGAGCTGTTGCATTCAAAACACTATCAAGAAGGCATATATTCTTTAGCCTCTGTGAAGAATGACGACTGCAGCTTATTGAGTAATTGTGCCCGCCCATTAAAGTAAAGCAAAGAAATGTGGCAACATTTTTTTATTTTATTGGTGTCATTCTATTCAGGCTGCAATTTAGTTAATGTCATTTCCATTCATTTGAATGGTCAAGGATGATTTGACATGTTATAAAAAAATATATATTTAAAAAAAAAACATTTAAAAACAAACCATTCTTATGGAATAATGCAAATGTATGGTACTAATGTTTCCTGGAAAGAAAAGCCACTAGTTTTTCCTTCAGTGATTTTGGCTGTAAAATGACATTTGGTATTCATTGCTAAGAACGTCACCACATGCCACACACTGAGTACCACTAGAGGGAGCCCACAGTTAGAATCACTGATCAAGAACATGCGTTCCGAAAAAAATCTAGAAATGTATTTGAACTTCGTCTGGCCTCTCCTTCAACGTCCCCTGATGCCTGGCCTGCTTCCTCCCCACCCCCTTCATGTTTTTGAAATCAAGAGAGGCATATTTATTATCCACTCATACGTTATTTCCTTGGGAAGCATAGTGAACTTGAGTGTCTGCCTCACGAGCGACCAGTCCAACCGCCAACTCAAAGACCTAATCTATCTGATGTCAAGTAAAACTAAATCAAACAAACCAAAAACTAATATAAACGATTAAAAAAGATAAGTTGCATTTTTTCAAATCATCTTTCACCTTCAAATGAAATAAAAATCGGACATTTTCATTCACATTCTATTGCTTCGGAGAAATGGAAAGGACCTGTTCATCAGAAATCCCTGTTTAAATTAATTTCTACATTCTAATTATTTTATTGGAATTTAAATGCCCGATTTTGCATAATTTCCATGTGCCATAGAATGCAAGTTAGAGGTTATGATGTTCTTTGTCTGTTGATAAATAAATAATTCCATTAAATTAATAAAAGTCCGATGGGAAAATGTAATTGCTTTATTTTAACACACTGACTTAAATAAAATAAAATCGTTCGCTTCATGAACTTGCGTCAGGAAATGCAAGTTAAGTTAAAAATGGTGTATTAATTAATTAATTCTGAAATTATTCATTCACCTTTTGTTCTAGTTTTAATTGCCTTGATACATTTTAATGAATTAATTCCCATTTTATGTCACTCTAATTTCATTTGGAACTTTTTCTGCTTTCGTTATTCAAAATGAACATAACAATGTTTTCCGAAAGTCATAATGTCATGGAATGCAGTCATGATATCACATTTTTCTCTATCTATTCAGGAAATGTTCCTAATAAAGCTGCAGCCTGGCAACATAAAAGAAGGAAGCGGGCAAAAGCCACAAAAATGATGCGCCACTACCTTGCAATAAAAGTTTCCAAGTGGAAACTCTCTCTCATCAAACTAATGACGCACAAGAAGGAAACAGATGGAGGTAAGCTCCTGAGAAGAAAAAAAAAATGGTGGGTTGAATGCCAAGATGGGCAAAGGTTCACGGAAACAAATGCTTAATGGAGTCGGCTGGCAGCCTATCTTGTGCTTATGATGACCAATGAGAGGAAACAATTGTGCTACCCCAAGCGTCGTGTCTGAGAGGGACAGAGAACAAATGTTTCATAAACAGGAGCTCACAACATTTATCCGCTTCAATTTCTTACGACCCAGTCCTGTTGTAGCTACAATTGAGTTTCGAATCCCAAGAAAATGTAGTCGTTCGCCAAGATCAGCTAAAGCTATGAATTTAGAGGATTGCTAATACAATCTCTAATATGTACATTTCTAGACACCACAACATCTATCGATCCATTTGGTTTTCATGACATTGTCGCCGGCTACAAAAACATGATTGAAAACTCTCAATTCCGCATGAATGTACAACAAGTGTGCATGTTTGTCTATATGTGGCCAGCAATTAACTGGCAACCTGTCCGCCTTTAGGTTCGCTGGGGTAGGCTCCAATGAACTACAAACATGAACAGGATCAGCGTAAAACAAAATGGATGAGGTCTTTTGGTTTTTGGGTTTTTTTTGAACTGTTAAAGCTCTGTCATCATATTGTCTTATCACAGTGGATGCATTAGGCACCTTCCCCTGTCTATAAAACCCATCCTGGGATCTTGAAACCCTCCCCTGGTGACCGTGGACCTTTTGGTGGGATTTTAATGAGTGAACATGAATTGTACCTATGATGCCATTACAGTCACAAATGCTGGCAAAAGCTGCAGCAGATGTTGTTCTCCTCTCACGGTAATTGGAGCAGGCAGAGAAGGAGGAAGTGAGTCAGCAGAGCATGCCAAGCACATCCCAGATAGATCTCGGAGCTGGGGATGAATGGAAATTCACAACAAAACATTAAAGCTAGCCCAAATCTGCCCAAATCTCCCGTTGGGAATTTTTTTATTGGTCACGCACCAAAGAAACATTGGAGCACGAAAGGAATTCTTGCTCGGCTAATATTATATAGCATATCATCATGGAGATGTGGGGTTTCCTCTTTCCCTTAAGCATTTATTTATCCATATGCTATACATTCACAGAGTCACACACTAACTTTAAGACTGGCTTGTCTGTTGCTAACCAAAACAGCAGCACAAGAAGCATTCTCTTCGATAAGACAACATTTGCAGCAACATTATTTTAGATACAAACAAATCCGATTGGCCGAGGGTGAGAAGCTCGGTCATTCGGGAGGGACTCAGCGTCGAGCCGCTACTCCTCCACGTTGAGAGGAACCAGTTGAGGTGGCTCGGGCATCTGGTTCGGATGCCTCCTGGGCGCCTCCCTGGGGAGGTGTTCCGGGCATGTCCTACCGGCAGGAGGCCCCGGGGACGACCCAGGACACGCTGAAGAGACTATGTCTCACGGCTGGCTTGGGAACGCCTTGGGATCCCATCGGAGGAGCTGGCTGAAGTGGCTGGGGAGAGGGAAGTCTGGGCTTCCCTGCTAAAGCTGCTGCCCCCGCGACCCGACCCCGGATAAGCGAAATTGAAGACGGAACGGAACAGAACAAATCTGATTGGTAAATGCTGAATGGGCTGATTTAACCCTGTGATACATACAACTGACCATATTTGGGCATATCCTGTCTGGGCTTGCTTCTCTAATGGTGTCATAAATACTGTATGATGTAAATTGTCTGGCTTTGTGTGGGTCACTGATTTGACTGATATCCTGCAGAGAATTTCATTAATGTTCACTTTTTTAAAGTTCTACTGAGGTTCATTTGCTTATATTGGAATCCAGCATATAATAATAATAATAGTAATAATAATAATAGTAATAAATGGATATCTAAAAAAGGCGCCACAATCCCCTTGAATCGTGAGTTGGTCAACTACTGAACCATTCAAATTCAGAAGGCTCACTGTCGGTGAGGTGGAAAAAAAAGAAAAAAGAAATTCGACAAACGGGTCAAAACTTCTCTTGGGGAAAATGCTGACATCTGGAAGTTAACCTACAAATAAGGCAGTCAAGCAAACAGGAGCAGGGAACAGCAGGTATTTGCACTCGTAAACACCAAGCGTGACATGAACGGGCTTGACTGGTTGTGACAATTAACAACACTCGGCCTCGTTCTCCTCGCGTGAGCCGCAGCGACTGGCGTTGACCCCCGTTTGAACCCTCTGCTTTTATTAAAAAGGCCTTATCTCTGTCTCGTAGAGTCTCATCCACTTACTCTTTCCTCTCTCGCCACTGCACTGTCGAAGCGCAATGGGAGGATGATTTATTCTTTCGAATTAAAAATGATGTGAGCTTCAAGTGGCAGGTTCTTTCTCCTAAAGGATGAACTCAAGAGGGGCTCCTTTAATATAAGATCCCCTCAAAGCTACCACTTAAACTTGAGATAAACTCAACTGTCAACTGCAAGCATTGTTTTATTCAGTCTTATTCTTTTTATTCAATATGGTATTTTTTTTTGTACACATATTTACATATGCTGTTTGACAAGCACAATATTTTCATATCCCGGAAATGCACGTTGGCCAAACAAAGGGCAGATGTAAGCGCATTTTCAATGTACTTTTAAAAGATTATTATAATAGTTAAACACGTGAACAGATGTATTTATTAGTTACGTTTTCAAAACTCAAAGCATAAATAAAGTATAAATAAACTTAAGCTTTTACATAAGTCTGTGTGGTAGTTGTTTAAATCCAACATGTTAACCAAAATCATATGCGTCGTTCATGAATTGGGTGGTAACGAATGGTTTCAAAGATAACAGATAAGTGATCATAATGTGATTTGTTGATTCGTAACAGGGTTGTAAGGTAGCAGGGATGCAAATTAATGATAATGTTCGTTTTTGCTTAAGAGTACATGCTAGCGTTGTTAGCTGTTATGCAAAATGGTCAAGAACAGCAGTTAAGTATATATATATATATATATATATATATATATATATATATATATATATATATATTTAAAAAAAATAATAATTCCAAATATGGTTAGGTCCTTCCTGTTCCTCTGCGCCATGACGACACCAGGTTTTCCCGACAGCCTGCAGCGAGGCTGACGGGGAGGTGCTGTATGTACATGGATTGGATGCTTCCTGGTTGTCAGGATCTGAGCAGGCCGGGAAGAAAGCTTTTCATTCTTGCGCGTTACCATGGGATACATAGCGGGTCACAGAGACACGATGACTCCACACTGCACAAGCACACACTCAGTTTGGGTGGTGGTGGGGTGTGAGGGGTGGGGGGTGGGGGGGGGGCATAAAATAATATTGCTCCAAGTATGTTGGAGGTGATTTAAAAAAAAAATCCATGTATCCATGTAGCATCCATGTAATTTCAAGTTGATGTCTGATATTTAGCAGGATGGATCATCACAGGTGGTGAGAAAATGCAATCATTGATGTCAAAAAAATAATTGTTTTGGTGATTACACTGATATCTATCTGGTAGATTAAGGCGAGATCAAGGTGTGTTTGTGTGGAAAGATGAGAAACTTTTGTGCTCCTGACGCTAATCCTCTTTTGTCGTCAAGTAAATAATCTCCACTTTGTCTCTTTTCAATCGAATGGGGACTTTTGGCTTATCCAATTATTGATTCGATCCGAACATTAACACAATGATGCTGCAATTAGGTGAATAAGCAACAACGCTGTAGTTTTGGCATCTGCTTAACTAAAATATAGTAAATGTGGAATGCAATTTTATCAAAATACTGTAAATACATGCAGAAAAGGTCCAAGACCAGTTAATGCCATGGAACTGTAAACGTGCTTCAGTCCTGCTGTTTTGGTCAGCAACAGTGACAATAAGCCATCTATCTCAACTTGGTTGATTTAGGAATCAGTACTTGGCAGGTGGGAAAATACATGGACTGAGCACAGGTTTTCGTCTGTCGAACTGGGTCGGTACAGACAGTCTTTCTCATTCCATATATTTTCCCGCCACTTTGTGTTATAAAGCACGAGCCAAAAAACGTGGTCATATGTCAATGACAGGCAGACGGAGAGACGGAAATGCCAACCTCTGGTAATTGGTTCAAAATATTCTGTGAATTCACACAATTGATAGGAATGAATAAGAATGGACCGGCAGACTGAAACCTATTTTCAGTCCTGCTGTTTTGGTTAGCAGCAATGTTTCAGTGGGCTCTGTGAAGAATGTTCTGGCCTTTCTTAACACATCCCTGAGAAGTTTGTAAACAAGGATTTTGAATCTCCTCCCTGAGCCTGTATTAGTTTAACTTCCCACTGAGGCCGCAGTGTGTGCTGCGTGTCATTAGCCATTCAGTGAGATATACAATGCGAGTCATTTCCTGGTATACATCTTTGGCTGTGTGGAATGAGCTGTATCCCACAGCACGCTGCATTCGGGGCCACCCGGTATTTATCACAGCTGTCCCCGAGGTGAGTGTAGTGAATCTATTATGGTGTGTTTTTTGTCCCCTTCTGCAAGCCCGCTGAGTTTTGTCACCCATGTCCGCGAAGGTAAGCCGCAAGTGATTGAAATAGGGCAGGGTTTCGCCACTGCATGTGGTGCTGACGCCGAGGTTGTGGTCACACTCAAGTGGGTCGGCAGAAGTGGTGTTTATACCTTTTTCCTATGATTGACAGCACAACCGAGGTAGCCTGAAGGAGAACAGTGCTGGAGGAACAAATGTACAAATCATCCTTGAAATGAGGTTTAAAGCATTCTGACCCACTGGCATTTGTACATGTCAGAAATTAACAGGCCACACCTGAGTTAGCTCGCGGTTAAACAAGGTTAACCAACATGCTAATGTCGACAAATCCTATAAATAGTCCTAGTTATTTCAGCCATTCTATTATATATAACAAAATAGTTAAGCCATTTTCACTGAAGCAATCCCCTTCGCTCCCGGGTGTTTTACTGGATTTTGACTGATTTTGCAAGGCCCACAGAATATTGTGTTCTCTTGCTTTAAAAACATGGAACCTAACAAAATAAAGATTAGAGGCTCTTCTTTCATCAGGGAAAAAGTATTAGCATTAGAATGTAGCTAAATGTCATCGTTATTCACAAATCTATTTAGAAATGTGAGTGAAAGAGCTTTTTTTCCAACATGGCCCTGATTGATCTATTTTGCTCTGCTGCCCCCTGCTGGCCGTTTGTGTGATAACTACCATTTCTTCAACCGTTCTTTGCAGCTGAGGGCTGCATGAACGCCATCTGTATGATCTAGCATAAAAAAAACATAAAAACGTATTGTGACACTTAAAACATTTGAAATAGAACGTATTTATACGTTTTTGGGAGCAAATGTGTTTTAATTGGTACAGCCATCCATCCATTTTCTTACCCGCTTAGTCCTCACAAGTCTCGCGGGGGGCGCT